>NW_007249841.1:102889-143497 GCF_000164805.1 Carlito syrichta | reverse complement strand
CGGCTAATTTTTTGATTTATTGTAGAGATGAGGTCTCGCTAAGTTGCCCAGGCGGGTCTCGAATCCGTGGGCTCACGCAATCCACTCACCTCAGCCTCCCAAGGCACAGGATTACAGGCTGAGCCACCGAGCCTGGCTTTATTTATTTTTTAAACTGCTGTGGCCCGATTATAATATTTGTTCCGTCCAGGTTGTGGACAAGTGGGATAATTCTCTGTTCTGGTCACAGTAGGAAGATGAGACCCTTGTCTTGCCTGGCTTCCTTATGGACACAGAAGCTCTTATCCCTGCAGAGACTCTGCCCGACAGATGGTATGTTTGCTGCCACACTCAATTTCCTCCTAGCAAATGACGCCAAATCTGTCCTACCTCCATCCGCACCTTCCTGGAGGGCAGGTCCTGTGCCCTTCAGTGGGTCTTCCCCGTATCCTGAGCCATCACTGGCATTGAGATTTTGGTTACAGAACTGATTTTTTTTTTCTTCATCCCATTTCTCGATTCCCTCTATGTCCAGCAGCAGTGCATCATGACACACACACCTCTCACCTCGTTTCTGGTTTTGACTCTACATTTACCCACAATTCATATTTACCGACAGTTGGAAATTTAAACTATAGGCAGCTTTGTTTTGGTTTGACCTACATGAGTACTTTTGATCTGAGTCTGATATTTTGGCCACCCTTCTCTTTCCTTTGTTTCCAAAGAACAAAGAAACTGCAGCACCATGTGTTTTCCTGTATTTGCGTTTTTAATGAGTCTAAGCCAAGTTCATGAGGATAGAGTGCACAGTCGACTGCTTTTGATGCAAAGGTTACACGAGCGACTCAGACCAGCAGAAAGCACAGCAGAGTGAATGCAGGAGTCTCGGTACATTGGAGTTGAAATCATTTCAGGAGAAACATGGTTCTGAACTCCTGATGGAAGTCAATGGAAACATGATCTAATACAGATGTATCTGCTTTACTGCTTATCAGACAGTGTACAGTGGGGATAAAGTTGTAATCATATTTTGGAACTGGTGCCTGATCTCAAACCAGGTGAAGTGTGGACCAAAGGGAGACCCATACTTTACCTGTATGATGACCACTTGTATACCTAATTCGGAATTATACCCCACATCTTTAAACATTTTTTTTTTAATTTTTCATTTCGAACTGGAAAGAATAAGAAGTAATGCAATTTTTTAGCTGGTGAAAGTCTTTATAATGTACCTTTGAAATTTCAAAACTATTCACAATTACCTCTTGTCTCAATAGACGTTCTGTCTGGTTTCTGGTAATGTTTCTATGGTACCACCTGCAAAAGCAATAAAAATTATTTTTACTTATATTCAATTTTGTCAGAAAAAAAGCTGCTTTATTTTTCATTTTTAAGAACTTACTTTAGGACTGATTTTAGAAAGTTGAGTGCTTAAAATAAATCAGATAAACAGTACTATACTATTATGGGTTAGCTAAGTTTAATACCATTTTATTTTCAAGCCAATTTCAATTTTGTTGCACCATCTCACAATTCAACTTTCTGACACACAGTATACAATTTTGAATGATTTAACAAAAATTTCTATGGCTGGTATGTAGTTCAGAAATCATCGTCTTCAACAAATACTGTTTGAGTTTTGGCAGACAGACTAAAAAAATCCATTTCTTTCTTTCCTCTCAAGAACATTTTCTTTGCATGTTTTTGTATGTGCTGTGCTGCCCTTTCCAAAACCAAAGTTCATTCTAGCTCACCTGACCCTCCGAGGGATTTACCTTGGAACAGAGTTAGTAGAGTCCTTGAAACACCCAGTACGTGATCCCGCCCCAAACACCCTTGCCTCGCTCGATGTCCCCTCACTCACTAAGCTCCACCACACTGAGATTCTCTCCTTCCTCAGGCCCACCAAGCCTCTCCTGCCCCCATATGCATGATTTCTCTACATGGAACATGTCCCTAAATGGTTTTATAACATCAGCACCACACACAGTAAGCATAATTAACATTATAAGTCAAACACAGAGTCTGACATGACAACAGCTAGTCAGTAAGGAAGGAGAGAGGAAAATGGTAGAATAAGAGAGAGAAAGAATGCAATGTCGAAAAGCTTTCATTTCAAGTCAAGACTTTTTAAATTTAACCTAATACTATTACCAGAAATACTGTTTCTGTGGCAGTGGAAGGAAGGCATATATACACATATTCACAGCCACTTGGGAGGCTGAGGCAGGAGGATTGCCTGAGCCCAGGAGATCGAGGTTGTATATATATAAGCACTTTTTTTTTTTTTTTTGAGCCAGGCTCTCACTCTGTCGCCCAGACTAGAGTGCGGTGGCACAATCACAGCTCACTGAACCTCAACCTCCTGAGCTCAGGTGATCCTCCTCCCCCAGTCTCCCAAGTAGTTGAGACTGCAGGCACCCACTACCACACCTGACTGATTTAATTTATTTTATTTTTTGTAGAAGCAGGGTCTCACTATGTTGCCCCAGCCTGTTTCAAATTCCTGGATTCAAATAATTACTCCACCTCAGCCTCCCAAAGTGCTGGAGAAACAGGTATGAGCCATCATGCCCAACCAGAAGAAGGCATATATAATCACATACTAGTAGTCACTGTGGTGGGCAGACATTGGCTGAATTCTTGTGTCTGATCCAGAGGATGGAAGTCATCTCACACGTGGACATTCCCAGTGGTGGAAACTGCCACCAGATTAGATTGGTCAGGTGTTTAAAATGCCAGTGCACTCCTGGAAAGATGAGCCATGAAGAATCCAGAATGGTACAGCTGATTCCAAGCACAGCATTGACTAACCATCACTAGTAAGCATGAAAGTAACTGAAACGTTAAACGGCGAACATCATTTGGGACATTTTAATGAATATTCATTAATATTCATTTTAATAATATTCTTTCTGGAGGAAAGAATTTTGAGATGAGTCTGAGACCTCTTGTTGTGGAAAGAAGAAATTCTTCCGAAATAAATGAGTCAGAATTAGGCACAAGAAACCAGCTTAAAGGAGCCCCCACTGGCTAAGTTGTGAATTTGGAATTACAAGGAGAATCATGATTATAATTCATGAAAATAAGTTGAATCTATGAAAAGCCAAGACTGTATACTCAAGAAGACAAAAGTTAAAATAAATTGTATTACAGTGTTTTTCACCTGCTATTGTGTTGGTGGTGTGTTGTTGTTTTGTATTCATTTATTAGAGTGATAAATAAAATAGGCAAATGTGTTAATTATGTTTAAATAGAAATTTTAAAAATCTATCCATAAGTGGGTGTTATTGGAATGACTTCAAAGTCACAACTAAAGAGCCAGACAAAAGTGTGTGACAAATTTTGGCCAGGTATAGTGGCTCACGCCTGCAATCCCAGCAATTTGGGAGGCCGAGGTGGGAGAATCGCTTGAGCCCAGGAGTTTGAAACCAGCCCAGGCAACATAGTGAGACCTCATCTCTACAAAAATAATACAAAAATTAGCTGAGTGTGCCTATAGTCCTACTGCATTGTGAGGCTAAGGCAGGAGGATCACCTAAGTCCAGGAGGTCAAGGCTACAATGAGCTGTGATCACACCATTGCACTCCAACTTGGACTACTAAAAAAAAAAAAGTATATGTTAAATTCAAGACCCTTTAAAACAATGCAGAATTCTATCAGATAGGAAAGAGTTTGACTGGGTGAAAATTAGGGAGGTTGGGAACACGGTATTTCAGAACTTAATCTGTGTAAATCAGACGATAAAAGTTGGAAAGGTTTTGCTTTTTTTTTTTAATTCAGATCTGAGAAGGTAAACCTGCTTCTCTTATAACTTTCTAACGCTGAGAAGTTTAAAAATTCAGTGTAGAGAGAACAAAATAAATCCAACTCACACTTCTGCAAAGTTCAGAATAATATGTTTGGTATTTCAAGTCTCTATAATTTCAAGAGAATCTCACATATCAGATTCATACCTATGATCTATAATGCATAATTAATTTTACACTTGCCATTTGAAGTTGAAGAGAACATGACTAATTTTTTAAATGATATTTGTACAATCAACAGAACTTGATTTCCCACATTTATAGGTTTAATTTTCTGGGTTTCCAGGATCATTTAGAGGCTTACATAGGGCTTATCACAACTGTAAATTTGCCCTGTCAAGTGTGTGATGTACTTTACAAGAAAATTGAATTTATTCAATTTTTTTAAAGATCACGAAAATTTAATTAACTGAGCTTCTACCCAGGAGTGATTGTTTAAGGACATTTGGAAGGTTGAGTCTGAATGGAGGTGACTGTTTTTACTTATGTAGACCAAATAGTAGACCAAGATTTATAAGATGAATTTGAGGACTTGCAGAAAACTAGGTATTTACATTGTAATGTTGATAATCTGGATATTCATTTAAAGCCAAAGTAGCCCTAAATTTTTGCCCCAACATTCCCCTGAGATGCCAGAAGCCCACACTGACACAACAATTCTCCCCCATCATCCCCCGCACACTACCTGCTACCCTCTTTAGACCTTAAGCCATTTCCTCAGAAGTGTCTTCCCCCACCCAACAGCCCCCATCTACATGATATCCCCTCTCTTGTTTTCTCCCACAATGCCCTATACTGTGCCTTCATAACAGTCCAGCTTAGAATCATGTATTCATTTGTGGATTTAGGTTTGTTTAATATCTGTTTCCCCAGAAAACTGTGAGTTTCCGACATGCAGGGACTGCTCCTGTGTGTCCCCTGCTGTATCCACAGTGCCTGGAACAATCAACCTCTGGTGTGACATTGGAAGTGTAGAGGAAACGCAGCTTGAACAGATACCATGATCCAGGACTGACATCACTAAGCAGTGCGGCACACCTATAACACCAGACAAGGTGGACCAGATGTGCATGTCCTTCCTGTTAGTTTCACAGTTCACCGAAATCACAATGATCGCCAGAATGTATTGAACATTTGCTGTGGACTGCATGAGCTAGGTATTATGTCACCACTCTTCAGATCATTGGGAGGTTTAGACATGTTGGGTAACTTTACCCAGAGCCAAAGGACTAGTCGGCAGTGATGCCAGGATTTGAGCCATGTTACCCCCATTTCTAAGTCCATGCTTTGGTACTTTGACCCAGGGTCATAATTTCTCTACAGTCAGTAGAATGGTGCTTGGCACAGAGTAAGTGATCAATAAATTTTAGTGATAATTATTTCATCTATAATTTAAGATTTTATTTTATTTTATCTTATTTTATTCTATTTTATTTTATTTTGTGAGTTGGGGTCTTATTCTGTTGCCCAGGTGGGAGAGCGGTGGCATGATCACAGTTCATTGCAGTCTCGAACACCTGGGCTCAGGTGATCCTCCTGCCTCAGCCTTCCAAGCAGCTGGAACTACAGGGGCTTGCCACCACGCCTGGCTAATTTTTTGATTTTTTGTAGAGATGAAGTCTTGCTAGGTTACCCAGGCTGGTCTCGAACTCCTGGGTTCAAACAGTCCTTCCACGTCTGTCTTCAAAAGTGCTGGAATGACAGGCATGAGCCACTGCACCCAGCTAAGCAAAAAAAAAAAAAAAAAAAGTTTTAAAAGCAGCAAAAAAAAACTAAAAATGAGTCTTTCCATAACTAGAGTCATTAAAAAAGGATGATCTTTAAAAAGGCACAAAAGTCAAGGTCCAAGGAAAAGAGGTGGCAATTGTGACCCCACATGATTTAATTCAGACGACTCAGTGTCTATAATATATATAAGTTGTCATCACCAGTCTGAGCCTAGTCTACACAGCGGAAGAAAACAGCACTGCAGGGCAGAGGGTGTCCATCCATAAGCCCCAGGCACTGTGTTGGATGTATTCACATATGAAGAGGGAACAAAAAACCTGGAATTTATATATTAAACTTTGTGTATTTATTCTTGCATGTTTAAACTTCAGTCAGCCTAAAGTCCTCTTTATTTGATGCAATACACCCATCGAGACACCTTTTTCACTGTTCACACAGGTTTTGAATTCATCCATTTTGATGCTTTTTAGTGCTTCTGCTGGTGAAACATTCCCCTTTGAGAACTTTTTTCATTCGAGGAGACAGAAAACAGTCACTTGGGGTGAGATCAGGTGAATAGGGAGGGTGGGGCACCGGGGTCATGCTGTTTTCGGTCAAAAATCACTGAAGACTCAGCACAGTGTGGGCAGGTGTGCTCGAAAACCACTCAACATGAAATGGGCAATCACACTGAAAGAATCTCAAAAAAAAAAAAAGTTCACTGAAACCAAAATCAGCTTCTCCTAACAATGCTAGCTGGTAGACTGATGCTGATGGGTTCTTAGAACACTTACCAAGGGGGTAAAGTCTATGTTATAAGGGGTCCACCCCCTCGAAGATAATTCTGGTTTTGGGGAGTCTTCCCCTGCCCCCATATGTCTCCTTCAATAGCCTGGAAAATTCAAACTGGGGTAATGCTATGAAGAAAAAAAAAAGGCTTATTTTGCTAATTTTTTTAGCTGGAGATTTTCACACAAAACCTCTTCTGACCTGGTCTTGCAAGACACCTGTCTTGTCAGCTTCAGCTGGGCTAGCAGTGAGAACCCATGGAAGGGTCCTCTTGAGTAACAGTGGAGAGTTGTAAGCTGTTTTTAGGAAGGTGAGTTCAGTCACTGAGGGCCTTGTGTTTACTGGAGACTAGAATCTCAAGGCAGAGCTGAATGTTTGCACTAAAGACAAAACAGGCTGAGTGAAGGCAGGAGAGAAGTGACTCTGTGATGGCCCATAGGAGGGTGACTTGATAGCAAGGATGGAAATAGCCCAGGGGGATGTCCAGTCAAGTGAGGGAGGTGTGTCATATGGCCTGAGGTCATCTCCCTCCCCCCCACACACACAAAGTCTACATGATCCCCAAAGCTCCTGGAATTGGAAGTTTTAGGGAGAGATGGCCTGAACTGGGCCTACAGGTGGGCCTAGGTTAGCAGCAAGGCCCGCTAAAAAGCTTCTCATTCTGTTAAATTCGTTGCCTGGTTCTCAGAAAAGCATGAGTCTTAATACCTCAACTCAAATGACATCCTGCCACCTGCTGGAAGCAGGAGCTAATTGCAATAAAAGTACCAAGGTCAGGGGAGGGAGAGAGTGCTCAAACTGAAAGTCTAAATTCATAAAAAACACAGGAAAGTCCCCAGCTCTGCCACTCTACCCATAATTAACCAGCCTCAGGTTCTCATCTGCAGAATGAGAGGTTAAAAAGGTGACTGAGAAGGACTCCACCTTCAAAATCTAGAATTGTAACAAAAATTAATTTTTTTTTTTTTGAGAAAGGGTCTCATTCTGTTGCCCAGGCTAAAGTACAATGGTATGATCATAGCTCACTGCAATCTCAAACTCCTGGACTCAAGCGATCCTCCTGCCTCAGTCTCCTGACTAGCTAGGACTATAGGCATGTACCATCATGCACAGCAAATTTTAAAAATTATTTTTTGTAGAGACAGGGCCTCCCTATGCTGTGCAGGGTGGTTTTGAAATCCTGGCCTCAGGAGCAATCCTCCCAAAGTGCAGAGATTACAGGCATGAGCCATGGCACCTGGTCCAAAAATAGTTTTCAAGCAGAACTCTAGTGAACATGCCAAAATTTCTTCCAGACTACAGCATTAGCCTAGTTCTTATCTGCAGCTATTTCTAAAACATATGAAAAAAAGCATGAGCCAAGACATAAGTGATTTGTTTACATGGTAAGTCCAATCTACCACTAATTGAAAAATTAATGTGATTCTTTAAAAGTAAGTTTTCCAGTGAAGCTGTCAAGTAAAACAAGTGCCAGATGGAGTGTTTGGTTTCCCTCAGTCACTGTTAAAACAGAAAACGGGGCCATACAACACAAAACAAAAGCAAGCTTAAGAAAAAGAAGTTTCAGAATCAACAATGATAAGGATCAAAGGTCTCTGTTGCTAAAGCTGCCAAATGTGTTACTTTCTTTTCCTTTTATAAACCAAAAAACAGTATCTATACGCATGACTTCCACAGGTTAACCATAGGGCATGTTTTGGAAAAGACTTACTCATATATTTCTAAGTTGGTGATTTTGTTTTCAGTCACGTAGTTGCTTGGGATTAAACCTTCATTCCTACAACAAAAGACAAAGCAGAAATTAAAACACTTTGCACAATTGTGGCAACAGTCGTTTTAACACCTCATGGATGTCAGGAATATCAAATTCAACTTACTGATTAAGTTGCTAAAGAGGATAAAATTATTTTCATTTCCAACTCAACAAAAATCTCTGTATAATAAATACTGCACTAAGATCCCAACTTTTTTTTTTTTTTAGTTTAAGTTCCACTCTGTTGCCCAGGCTGAAGTGCAGTGGCACAATCATGGCTCATTGCAGCCTCGACCTCCTGGGCTCAGGTGATCCTCCCACCTCCACCTCCCAAGTAGCTAGAACTACAAGCACATGCCACCACACCCAGTTAATTTCTTTAAATTTTTTGTGGAGATGAGGTCTTGCTATGTTGTCCAGGCTGATCTTGAACGCTTGGCCTCAAGCAATCCTCCCACCTCAGCCTCCCAAAGTGTTGAGATTACAGGCATGAGTCACTGTATCTGGCCTGATTCTGAGAGCAGTTCAAGAGGTTTTATGACTCCAAAATCTCTTCAGGGAGAAAAAGGGGCACTTAAATGATCATTTGATGTCATAATGACCAGCAATTACAAAGCACAACAATTACAAAGATATTGGTTTCGTTCTTCTCCACAGCAGCAGAGTGTTCCCCAGTACAGACATCCTGGTCCAGCCACACACCTGTTACAAGCAGTGCTGTGAAGAAATCCTTGAACATGACCTCTTGTGCACAAGTAGGAATATCTATCTAAGACAGATAGCGGACAGGGGAACTGTTAAGTTGCCGAATATGCGAACCTTCCAGGGGACATGACAAATTGACCCTTGAGGAGAAATTACCAACTTGCACACCTATCAGCAGGGGAGGGATCTTGCTTTTCCTACACCTTCTCCAACATGTGCAATTACACACAGATCTCCAAGATATATTATTGAGGAATAAGAATAAGTCACAGAACAATGTACAAAGAATATGAGATTCAGGGAAAGAAATGAACAACACCATATGTCTTGATATGTGTATGCAAGGGCATTGAAAACCATCTGGACAGGAGCTCACTAAATGGGTAATGGTGTCTACTTTGTGGAAAGAGACTGGATTTGGAGGGAGTGGAAAAGCAGAATGTTGACATCATTTGTAATGTCTGCATGTCATTTAAAAAAAAACTCTGTTCACTTATTAACTTTGAAATTAAAAAATTAATAGTGTTTTTTAAGCCTGGGTCATGTCAATGTTTTACCGGAGGTGTGGCAAATCACACAGTCCTGAACCTACTAACACCTGTTTTCCACTGGAAATTTACCATCACATGTTATGCACAAACTAAGAACCATAAAGAGAGCCAAATCCTCAGGAAAATATAATTGAGGAAAGACATATGTCATTTATATCCTTATAACACTTAGTTTGTGTTTTTTTTTAACTTGAGATCTCACTCTGTTGCCCAGGCTGGAATGCAGTGGCACAATAACAAGTCCCCACAGCCTCAACCTCCTGGGCTCAGGTGATCCTTCCACCTCAGCTTCCCGAGTAACTGGGACTACAGACACATGCCACCATGCCCGGCTAATTTTTTTTTTTTTTTTTTGTAGAGATGAGATCTCACTATGTTGCCCAGGCTGGTCTCAAACTCCTGGGTCCAAATGATCCTCCCACCTCAGCCTCCCAAAATGGTGAGATTCCAGGTGTGAGCCACAGCACCAAGCTAGATTCTGATAATTTCCAAATCTTGGCAGATATCAGGAGCTAAAACCAGGCTTTCCTTCTCGAGGGTCCAGATACTCCTCAGAATTCTTCAGTACCTAGGATCCCAGTCAGACCTTAGTCCCCTCCACCCCACATCTGAAATTGACACAAGGAAACCTGCTTATACCAAAGGTCTTTCTTCTTTCCAGTTCAATTCAGCAACTACTGCCATGTTTCCTTCCAAACTAGTCATCGTACAAATAGAAAAGTGAGTAAGACATGATTTCTGTTCTTACCTTAGAATGTCACAGAAAAAAAAGACAAATTCCCAAAGAAAGTACAAAAGGGAATAAAAACCTATATTGTAGGAACTATGATTCCCATTTTACAAATAAAGACTTGAAAATCCCAAGAGGGCAAGTGGTTTGCCCAAAGCCACACAGCATGACAGCTCACAACTTGAAGCCAAGTGTGTCCGGAGACTTGGCTGGAAGTCGCTGTGACCCGATGGTTGCTCACACAGAATGGAGGTGGGGGCTGAGGGAAGGTTCTGTGTCATGCAAAGGGAAGAGTCACAACCCAGAGGAAATGAGCCACTCAGCAGTCTCCCGAGTGGACTGTCTTTGGAGGCTGAGGAGAAGGAACATGGCAATGGCCTAGTCGTGTGTCTTACCCCAGGCAGTCCCTCGCCTTCCACCAGTGAGGATCACACTTCTCCAAAACCAGGTACTCTTCTGCCCTCTTGAGGGCCAAGTTGCAGGGTTCTCTGGGCAGAAAGTCATAGAGCGCCTTGACCTGGATCTTCTCTTCAGCAGCCTCGGAGGCCGGGAGGGGAGGCAGCGGCTTTCGCGTTGATGGTTGCACACGGCTGGACTGTGAAAACCAAGGGGAGAGGTTGCTTTACTGTCGTCTTAGTAATGGGTGCTAAAAAAGGGACAGAGACACAAACCTGTGCCTCACACTGCCAGCCGGCCACAGGGAGGCAGAGCCTGGGTGGAATAATATAAAGTGATCGACTGTAAGAAGCACTTAGACCCGGCAATGCACTCATTGTTTTGTAAATATTGAGACCACAAGTTCTCTTGCCAGCATTCCATTGGATTTTTTTTCTTTTCTCTTGTTTTTTTTTTTGAGTTGGAGTCTCACTGTGTTGCCCAGACTGGAATGCAGTGGCCACTCCCGGCCACCGCAGGCTCGACCTGCTGGGCTCCGGTGATCCTTCCGCCTCAGCCTTTCGAGTAGATGGAATTACAGGCACGCGCTACCACGCCCGGCTGATTTTTTGATTTATTGTAGAGATGGGGTCTCGCCAAGTTGCCCAGGCGGGTCTTGAACCCGCGGGCTCAGGCAATCCACTCACCTCAGTCTCCCAAGGCGCGGGATTACAGGCTGAGCCACCGAGCCCAGCTTTTTTTCATGTCACAATTCTTTTGTTGTTGTTTGAGTCAGGATTTCTGACACCCGGGTTGGAGTGCGATGGCATGATCACAGTTCACCGCAACCTCCAACTCCTGGGTTCAAGTGATCCTCCCACCTCACCTTCCCAAGCAGCTGGAACTACAGGCATGTGCTACCACACCTGGCTAATTCTTTTATTTTTTTGTAGAGACGAGGTCTCGCTATGTTGCCCAGGTCTCCTGGGCTCAAGCAATCCTTCCTTTTCGGCCTCCCAAAGTGCTGGGATTATAGGCGTGAGCCATCATGCCTGGTTTCATGTCACAATTCTTAAAGGATGATTTACTCTGTGATCATTTTGTTCCATTTTAAGATTTTTTTCTCTCTTGGTGGACGAAAACCGCCTTTTTTTCCTTTATGCACCATGAGCATGCATTTGGGTTTACCACACTGCCCAAGAATACTGCTTCTCCCAACACTGGAATGGAAATTAATCCAGCCTCACAATGGCAGTAGCCAGAAAATATTTCTTCTCCTGCATTGTCCATTTTCAAGTTCTGCCTTTAAAAATAGCAGAGTTGGGCATATTAACTGGTCTTTTTTCTTTTGCTTTCATTTATTTATTTATTTATTTTTATTTATTTATTTATTTATTTATTTATTTATTTATTTATTTATTTTGAGTAGGAGTCTCACTCTGTCACCCAGGCTGGAGTGCAGTGGCACACTCCCAGCCACCACAGCCTCAACCCGCTGGGCTCAGGCAATCCTTCCGCCTCAGCCTTCCAAGTAGCTGGAACTACAGGTGTGTGCCTCCACGCTCAGTCAATTTTTTTTTTAATTGTAGAGATGAGGTCTCACCAAGTTGTCCAGACTGATCTCAAACCCAAGGGCTCAGGCAATCCACTCGCCTCGGCCTCCCAAAGTGCTGGGATTACAGGCTTGAGCCACCACGCCCGGCCTCTTTTACTTTCTTCTAGAATATTCACTCACGGTTTACTGATCCCTTACTTTATGCCAAGCATGACACAAGATTCTGAGCCTGGTGATGCACAGTACCTTACGGGATGTAGACCCCCCAAAAAACAGGCTTCCCTGTCCCTATCCCCTCCAAACGCTACTCACTTGCTTCTTGATGGGCAATTTGCTGAACCACGCCCTACGGCGTTGAGTGTGTTTCTCTGAAAGTTCTTCATCTTTGCTGAGGCTCACTTGTGTTCTCACTTGCCTGAGATTGAAATGCAGTCATATTACAATGATTCTTTGATTAAGGGTGTCTCTAAACCCACCAGATGATCACATTGCCAGTAGAAACATCCAGATATCTCTCCAACAGCTTTGTCATGGAGAAGGCTTCCTGGCCCCATCTCCTTGGGCAAAACACTTACTCTCAGAACTTGAGTTTCTTCACCCATGAACTAGAAATGCTGAGAGCAGAGGGAGCTGTTGCAAAATAAAACTGAGAAAGCATTTCACACGCCTGGGACAGCATCTGGTGCGTATCAGGGGCATAAAGTTATGATTGTGGTAATGACAACCTTCCTCTGTGACTAGCTCAGGGCTTACTACGTTATGCACAGGACCTCATTAGATGGTATCTATGATTATTAATAGACACGCTACAGTGATTGGGATCATGAGTTTGAATCCCAGCTTCACCATCTCATAGAGTGATAGCAATGGAACCTCTCTAAGCCTTAATTTCCTCATCTGTAAAATGGAGACTGTAAAAGAAAAAAAAAAAACAGACAAACAGAAAGACCCTAGGTGGTTTTGAGAGTTGTATGAGTTAATAAACGTAGCCCTCTTAGCATAGCAACTGATATATAGGACACGACATGTTAGCTGTGATGATGAAAGCGGAGCCTTGAATGATGACTTCCAGCTCCATCCATCACAAGAATGGAAGCCATAGACACTGGGGACAAATAAGGGTGGGGGTGGGACTAGGGTTTAGAAACTACCTATGGGGCACAACATTCACTGTCTGGGGAATGGGCCACCTGAGACCCAATCTCACCACCACACAGTATGTACATGTAGGGAATACGCATGAGCACCCTATAAATCTAAAATTAAAAATCAAAAAAAATATGGAGCCTTCGATTTAATTCTTACACAGTCATTTACTGGGAACCTGGATGTAAGATACCCTGATGGTTTGGGGGATATACTCAGATAACTAAGACAGGATTCTTACCCTTTAAGAGTAAGGGCTAAAAGACCAGAATGGAATGCACACATATAAACAGCACATGAGAAATGAACATCCAGTAAAGAACCAATCCACCCTGCCGTGGAACACACAGAAGGTGCAGTGGAGTCTAGGAGGATCCAGAAAGGACCACAGGTGACCCGACAGCTAGTCTAGGCCTTCCAGCAAATGGGCCTTCAACAGGAAGAAGGTTCCCAGGCAGAGAGAACAGTAGATACAAAGAGACCTGGAGACTCAACAGATGAAAAAGAAACTGACTTGATGGATTGCCACAGAGGCACCCTCGGACATGGACTCACCGCTTCTGCCCTGAGCAGCCACAGCAGCCGCAGAAAACTGACTGGACGGTGATATCTGAAAAGCAGGTCATCTCAGCAGCTAGCCGACCCGGAGTCCATGGCAGTGAGTCTGTCCCTGGAGGTGAGGTGAGTTATTATGAAGTGCGTACATGTCTTGGCTGTGACCACTGGCACCAGGGGGAGGCGAAAAACCCACGAAAGCAACAAGCAAGTTCCTGGCAGCCCAACCAGTGTGGTTTCCCTGCTCAGGCGCATCTGCTCTGGTCTGGTTTTTGCATTTCCTCCGTCTGCGAATGACCAGCATATACTACTTCAACCTTGTCAGGGCTGATGTTAGCTAACAAGGGCACACAGGGACAGGATCCCAGAAGCAGTGTTCTAGAAAATCTGGTGGTAGAGATTTTGAATGAGGTTCATCAAGTTTTTTTTTTATTTAAAAATAAAAAAACTCTCAACTTGTCTGTGGATTAAGTCCAAATATACACTGAATAGCCAGGCCAGGTGGCGTGTGCCTATAGTTACAGCTACTTGGAAGGCTGAGGTGGAAGAATCGCTAGCACCCAGCAGCTGGGGTGGCCATGAGCATGCCACTGCACTCCAGCCTGGACGACAGAGTGAGACTCCAGCTCAAAAAAAAATTTATATATATATGTGTGTGTGTGTGTGTGTGTGTGTGTGTGTGTGTGTGTGTGTGTATACTGAATATTTTTAAAAGAACTAGCTAGTACATCTACACTTTCTTGTCAAGCTTAATCTTTATTTAGTTTAAGTTCAATGATTAACCTTTTTAAAGACGATGAATAAGCTGGCATGGTGATTTACACCTGTAATCCCAGCATTTTGAGAGGCCAAGGAGGGAGGATCACTTGAGCCCAAGAGTCTAAGACCAGCCTGAGCAACATGGCAAGACCTTGTCTCTACAGAAAAAATAAAATTGGCCAGGCATGGTGGCACATGCCTGTAGCCCCAGCTACTCAGGAGGCTGAAGCAGAAGGATTGCCTGAGCCCAGGAGTTTGAGGCTGTGATGAGCCATGATCGTGCCACTGCACTCCAGCCTGGGCGACACAGTGAGACCTCGAATTTTTGAATTTTTTTTTTAGTTGGAGTCTCACTCCGTTGCCGAGGCTGGAGTGCAGTGGCATGCTCACAACCACCCCAGCGTTGACCTACTGGACTCAAGTGATCCTTCCGCCTCAGTCTTTCAAGTAGCCAGAACTACAGGCACGCACTACCATGCCTGGCTAATTTTTTTATTTATTGTAGAGATGAGTCTCACCAAGTTGCCCAGGTTGTTCTCGAACCTGTGGGGCTCAGGCAATTCGCTCACCTCAGCCTTCCAAAGTGCTGGGATTAGAGGCTTGAGTCACCGCACCTGGTTTTTTTTTTTTGGTTTTTTTTTTTTTTTGAGTCGGAGTCTCACTCTGTCTCACTCAGGCTGAAGTGCAGTGGCACACTCACAGCCACCACCGCCTTGACCTGCTGGGCTCAGACGATCCTTTCACCTCAGCCTTCGAAGTAGCTGAAACTATAGGCGTGTACCACCACACCCAGCTAATTTTTTTTATTTATTGTAGAGATGAGGTCTTGTCAAGCTGCCCGGGCTTATCTTGAACCCACTGGTTCAGGCAATCCTTTTTCCTCGGCCTCCCAAAGTGCTGGGATTATAAGCGTGATCCACTGTGCCCAGCCTAATTTTAAAAGGTTGTTTTTGTTTCATAAAACTGACCCTTCCCAGTCAGCTTCCATTCATACTGACACCCGAAAATACAATATGATAGAGGCAGCCAAATATTAGCTTGGGGTTGAGATAGGCCTGTGTCCTAATTCTAGCCATGTGGCTGACTAACATCTTGAATAAGTTCCTTTACTTCTCTAAGTCTTAGTTTTCCCGTATGGAAACACATGGCGACTAAAAAGTACTTCCTTTGAGAAGCCTTATCAGGCAGAAATTCATCTCTAGCTCTGTGACTTTGGGTAAATCACTTATATGTCCTGGACCTCATTGTCCTCATCTGTAAAATGGGACACATGGGATACCTAGCACCCAAGGGTGCTGTGGGGACGAATTGAACTGGTTCATGTAAAACCTAGAACATTACCAAGTATGCAAGCTGGAGGGTAGTCAGGAGGGCCTAGTATCATGGGCTTGCTGTGAGGATGGGATTAGATGTCATCTTTAACGTCCCTGGAACAGAGAAGGAAAGAAATTCTATGAACCATGGCCCCAACAGGACGCAGAAGACACACTCGAATTGGAAAACACTGAGAAGGCTGATTTCTAGAAGGAAGTCATCATAGAGATGCAGGCAGAGTGTTTCTGAGGACAGGGCAGGAACCCAGAAAAAGTGTCACCACCTGCAGATGCAAAGCAGTGAGGGAATGGAGGATGCTGCATCTGGGACAGGGAGTCTGCAGGGCAGGCCACATCGAAAAGGGCAAGTTATCCCCATTGAGGTGCACAGACAGCTCAGGAGTCTTCACAGAAAAACATCAGAAGGATGAATATCTCTCCCTCCCTCCCTGCTGGGGCTCTCCACCGGCCTCACCCAGCAGAAGTCGCATGGCTGCATGTGATCCACATGGGAGCAGAGACGGCTGGACAGGTGACTAGGGGGAGAAGGCAGACACAGTCCATCCCTCAGCATCCACTCTCATCTCTCATCTGAGTAAAAACTTTATTGTAGACTTTATCTCCAAGTTGGGGATGCCCGGAGTCCCATCAGCCACCATGTGGTCAGCAGATTAAGTCCATGTGGTCATACCTCCACCCAACCCCCAATATGCCAGCCTCCAGCAGGGCTCAGGAGGTCAAGGGAACCACACCAAACAACCGCGAAAGCCCCCACCTCTACCATGGTCAAGTCCTGGGGTGGAGTCCCAGGCACCCTCTTCCACCACTCATCCCGTCCTCCCTTGGTCACTGCCCATGGCTGGGATGAGGGAGGTGCCATGCCTGCATTTCCATGGGATTTGGATCCTGGGTGAGCCTTGTCTTTGGGGGGTTGCTGCAGCTTTCCCTTGAGATGATTAAGAAATGTGACACTAATCACAACTCACTGCAGCCTTGAACTCTTGGGCTTTAATGATCCTCCTGTCTCAGTCTCCTGGACAGTTGGAACTACAGGCGCACACCACCATACCTGGCTAACTTTTTCTAGGGATGGGATCTCACTATGTTGCCATGCTCGTCTCTAATTCCTGGCCTCAAGCCATCCTCGCATCTCAGCCTCCCAAAGTGCTGGGATTACAGGTGGGAGGCACCATGCCCGTGCATTTTTTTCAACCATTTTTGATCCACAGTTGTTTGAATCCACAGATGTGGAACCCACGATCACAGAGGGTCTGCTGTATATGCAAGAGTGTCCGTTTGGGAAGATGACAACATTCTGGGGACAGATGATGGTGATGGTTGTACAACAATGTGAATGCACTTAATACCACTGAACTGAGCACTCAGATACGGTTAAGATGGTGAGATATTGTAATGCGTATTTTGCCATGATTTAAAGCATACACACTCACAGAACCTGATGACTTTCCCTCTCTGTCACTGCTGTGGTGAAGCCACCATCACCTACGGCCTAAACACTGACAGCCTCCTAACTTTTTCCTGCCTCTGCCTCTGCCTGTGGTTTAAGCTCAGCACAGCGACCAGAGTGATTCGTTTAAAACCCAAGTTGGACCATGCTACTCCCTGTCTGAAAACCCCGCAACGGCTATGCATCTCAATCGGGGTCACAGATTTCTCCCAGGCACCTAGCAAGTCCTCCATTTCTCCAGATAAATGCTTACATAAGCACAGCATGGAAGAGGCATTACTAAGCATAAACACAAATGTCAGGAAACATAAACATCGATACACCTTACATGAACAAGATGTTGTGCAAGTCTGAAAGATATTTTAAAAAACAAAATTATAAGTATAATCATGAACTACGAAACACACTTGTAACATATAATGAAGAAACAGTTGGCATCCTTAAAATATAGTGAACTCGAAAGTCAGAATGTTATAACAATGTATGTTCCATATCAGACTATTAGTTAGAAAAATGTACAGATTGAAGCAGGACTAAAAATATATTGATAAAAATGTTGGTATTTGTTAGCACAGAGTCATAGATAGTTTTCTTTCTTTATTTGTCCTAAAGTTTCAGAATAAACATCTGGTTTCAATAAAATGGCAAATTTCTAACACAGCAATGGAAAAGACAGGCAGGATTGGACTGTTTGGTCATTCACCCCAAAGCCTCATCTGTTCTGTTATTAAGTTGTTTATTAAATGGTGTCACCTGGGAGGCCATTCACAATTTGACCATCTGCTCTCTCTCATCTCCTCTGAAGTAAGCGCCCGCTCACTTCACTCCAGTCACAGACTCATTGCTGCGGCTGGAGCCAGCCAGACCTGCTCTCCAAAGGCTCCTGGTTTTTGTTTGCCCAGAGCACTCTCTCCTCAGGCCCCACAGGTTTACTCCCTCCAGCTCCTGACTCAAATCCCATTGGCCCAGAAGCATACCCTGACCCCTCAGGCCCACCACAGGCTCTCCCTGCTCTGCTGTTTCTTCCTTTCATGGCATTTCTCACTTTCTAACATCCTAGGCAATTTATTTATCTTTTTTTTTTACTGTCTCCTCCACTAGAATGTAAACAGGGATATATCTTGCTCAGGTATTATATCCCAAAAGGCTACAACAGTTTTTGACAAAATACATACTCAGCGAACATGTGGTAAGTGAATGGTTTCGTAGGTTTCAAAGAGCACCAATTTTTTTTAAGTCAGGGTCTCACTCTGTCACCAGGCTGTAGTGCAGTGGCACAATCATGGCTCATCACAGCCTTGACCTCCCGGGCTCAGGCAAGCCTTCCGCCTTAGCCTCCCAAGTAGCTGGGACTGCAGGCATGTACTACCATGCCTGACTAGTTTTTTTTATTTTTTGCTTTTATTTTTGTAGAGATGAGGTCTCACTATGTTGTCCGGGCTGGTCTTGAACTCCTGGGACACTCCTGCCTCACCCTCCCAACATGTTGGGATTACAGGTGTGAGCCACCACACCCAACCTGAAAGAGCACCAAATTATAATCTTACTCAGAGCATCCACCTGTCTCGATTCAGTCCTAAAGGGAATATGCAAACTCTATCTGTGAACAGAACAAGCAGGAGCAATAGGAAGCAGTGCACAGTGAGAGCAGGGAGGTATTCCATTATGAAAGTCCACCAGGCACAGTGGTTCACACCTGTAATTCCAGTGTTTTGGAAGACCGAGGTGGAAGGATTGCTTGAGCCCGGGAGTTTGAGACCAACCTGGGCAACATAGTGAAATGTCGTCTCTACAAAAATAATAATAATAATAAAAATTAGCCGGGTATGGTGGCTTGCACCTGTTGTCCCAGCTATTCAGGAGGCTGACACAGAAGGATCTCTTAAACCCAGGAAGTTAAGGCTTCAGTGAGCCATGATCGTGCCACTGCACTCCAGACTGGGCAACAGAGTGATACTCCAACTCAAAAAAAAAAATAATCCTCAAAATCAGGAAAGACCAGTCCTCGAGTGTACATACAGCAGGGAGTCATAACAGAAATGGAAGATGGAGAACAATTTGGCCCTAGGTCAAGCAGGGGAGACTTCACTCAACCTAGAAGCCTTTGGAAAATCGTTGGACAAGCTGAGCTGTGACCTCATGCTTTAATGCCAATGAAACCTGTTCCCTGTCATCAAAGACAAGAGGTGTATGTCATGGCCACTTTACTTCTGGAGTCGTCACCAGCCTGATATGTCATGCTCTGTGTTTTCCTGATGCTCAAAATATTCCAAAATGACAGTTTACAGATTAAAAACAAGGGGAAAAAAACAGAAAGTCAAGCAGGACTGTAATTCAAGTCAGGCAGCCATTTAATGACCAATCACATTCTACATTGATTAGACATGTTTCTTAGTGACAGACAAAATCATTCAGCCACCAACCTACCTCTTTCCCAGCCATAATTGTCACCTTCCTCACTATCTCCAGGAAGAAAACAATTCTCCGGGTCCCCTTTCCAATTGCCCGTGGCTGTGTATGAGTCCTGGAGTCTTTCTGGGCTTTATTTTCCCTTTATTTTTTTATTTTTTGAGTCGGGATCTCATTCTGTTACCCAGGCTGGAGTGCAGTGGTGTGATCACAGTTCACTGGAGCCTCAACCTGCTGGTCTCAGCTGATCCTCATGCCTCAGCATCCCAAGTAGCTGGGACTACAGGCACATGCCACCACACCCAGCTAATTTTTTGACTTTTGTAGACACAAGGTCTTGCCATGTTGCCCAGGCTGGTCTCAAGCTTTTGGGCTTATGCAATCCTCCCACCTCAGCCTCCCAATGTAGTGGGTGACCAGTGTGAGCTGCTGCGCCCAGCTGAGTTCATCTTCTACATCTGATTGACCATCAATCTGTTCACATTGTCTGGCTGATGCCTTCTTCTCCACCTGCCATTAACCGAGGTTGAGCCCACACCCACCCACACGGGTACTTCTGCTCAATTCACTTAGTCCTCCTAGTGACCCTCTACAACAGGGGTCACTTTAGAGGTGAGGAGGCTGAGCTGCGAGGTTGCCCCTCCCTGAGTTCAGGGCTTGGAAGTGGGGGTGCAGGACAGATGGAGGCCAGGCAGGCCCCCCCAGGGTCTGAAGGAGTGGTCCTCTGTGACGTATTCCACGCACACGTGTCCCTGGACACCTGTACAAAGGCCTCTCCTCACTGCCAGCCTCACAGCTTCCCTCCCGATCCAGGTATCCCTGATCCAAGCCTGCCCTGACTGGTCTCACCAATCCCTGCGGCCCCAGCGGTCTCCCTTTCTCAACTCCCAGAGATCTTGCACATTTCTGCCTCCGGCCTGCCACCCACTCCAGCAATTCCTCTGTCTCTAAGTCAGTCAGTGTGGTACCTCTTTTCCAGCCAGAACTGTCACCTTCCTCATTATCTCCAGGAAGAAAACAATTCTCCTGCCCTGCGGCTCTCAGTCGGGGACCATCATGAACGGCCATGTGCATGTCCTTGTGGCCTTCATCTCACCACTGTTGGCATTTAGCCTGGATCAATCTTTTTTCTAAGTCAGGGTCTCACTCCATCACCCAGGATGGAGTGCAGTGGCACAATCACAGCTTACTGCAGCCTCCACCTCCTGAGCTCAGGCGTTCCTTCCACCTCAGCACAGGCATACGCCACCATGCCCAGCTAATGTTTTTATTTTTGTAGAGATGAAATCTCACTGTATTGCCTAAACTGGTCTTAAACTCCTGGGTTCAAGAGATCCTCCTTCCTCGGCCTCCCAGAGTGCTGGGATGACAGATGTGAGCCACCACACCAGCCTCTGGATCATTCTTTGTTGTGGAGGCCTCTCTGTGCACTGCAGAGCATTGATCAGCAGCCCTGACTTTAAACATGAGGTCAAGTAACAGTACAGCCTGGCTTCCTCTAACACCCACACCCCCAACACCGTCTGGCTGTGAAAACCAGATGGTTTCCAGGCCTTGTCAAATATCCTCCAGGGTGACATCACCCCCGGTGGCCCACCCCTGACCATACACACTTCAATCTCAGGGGCTACATCTTAGATGCTTTCTGTCTCCTTCATAGCATCCACTCTGGCAAACAGCAAGCATTCGGTCACCAGCTGTGAGATGAGACCTCCTGGGATATGTGCCATCACCTCACAGTTGGGTCCTTTCCTTCAGTCACTCGTTCTGTCACCTAGTTTTTCTCAGCTTGCTGCCGGCCACAGAGAAAGCTGGGTTGACCACGACCTTTTGACAAGGTGGACCAGCAAAGCTGAAGAACTCTGAGTTTCCGGCATATTACCTCACATCTGTGGTGGGTCATTAATCTACCCTTTTATTCCAGATATAGTTTCTTTTAAAGTAAAAAAAAAACTTATCTGAAATTAAGCATCAAACCATGACACTAAGTGAAATTATTATTACTATTTTTTTTTTCTGAGTTGCGATCACTCGGTTGCCCAGGCTGGAGTGCAGTGGCACAATCATGGCTCACCTCAGCCTCAGCCTCCTGGGCTCAGGCAATCCTCACACCTCAGCCTCCTGAGTAGCAGCCTGTAGAGACAAGTTCTTGCTATGTGGCCCAGGCTGGTCTCAAACTCCTGGGCTCAATCAATCCTCCTACCTCAGACTCCCAAAGTACTGGGATTACAGATGATAGCCACAGAGCCCAGTCTCCAGAACATTTTGCTGATTTACCTGCAGAGAGAAAGCTCTTGAGCCTTTAGAAAATTCTCAGTGTGGGCAGAATGCATGCCTACCAGGAGTTCCTGCCAGAAAGACAGAAATGCATCAGAGATAGGCATGGCCATCTGCCAGGAAGAACCAGGGCGGGAACATGCTCAGGGGTGAGGGTTAGCCCTGGCGCAGCCAAGAGTCCCCGCCAGGCAACATCCGAGCTGTTCTTTTTCTACATCTTAGTCTTGGGCAAACATCTCTGATGATATGCCCCGAGCCAGCAAGTCGGGAAGAGACATCACACACAGCATCCTCACTGTGACTTACAGACATGGGCCCATCTCCGGGCAGCTGGACTCTCATGGTACTGGGCACTCAAGGGATTTCCTGGGCCTCTGTCCCCCTCCCTCCCAGGACCCGGCCCCCACTGGCATGCCTTCCACCCCCAGTGGCTCTCGAGGGACAGATGACGGCTGGGCTCCGAGTGGGGACAGGTTTCCACTGGGAGCTCTGGAGGAAAGTGAATGTGAGACCCCCACACACACCCAGAACAGCCCCTGGGTCACCTCTCAGCACAACAAGGGACAAGAGATGGCCAGGCAGAGCCAGGTGGGGTTGTCTGGAAAGCCACTGTCATTCCCTGGTCTCATGTTCTGAAGTTGGTTTTGTCACCTCAAACACACCCTCTGGCATTTCCAAGGCCAGAGTTTTGCTCTGAGTCAGTGCCTCGAGTAAGACTCATCCCCGCTGAACACAGCCATCCTCTCAGCAGTAGGTGGCCAGCAATGGCCATGGAAAAACACGCTTGAGACTGGCTCCTTTTCCAGAACTGCCTTGAACCAGATGTCAGGCATGCCGCCTGGCCCTGTCACTCGGGTTGTGGTTTTGGGACAAGGAATCTCTGACCCGCTGCATCAGCAGCTGGAGGGCAGTGGTGAGCAGGAGGCCTTGAGACCTGTAGCTTTGAGGAATGGGCTATGGGCAATGACAGCTGATCCTGAAAGTCAGCTATAAAATATGCCTTCACTTTCTCCAGAAATGTACAGAAAGGCCAAGCAACCTCATCATTCTGCCATAAATGCTCACCACTACACATTTAAGGGCCTTTGTTTATTTGTTTGCTTTGAGATAGGGTCTCAGTCACTCCAGGTTGGAATGCAGTGGAATGATCACGGCACACCTCAGCCTCGACCTCCTGTCCTCAGGTGATCCTCCTACCTCAACCTCCCAGGTAGCTGGGACTACAGATGCGTGCCATCATGCCTAGCTAATCTTTTTAAATTTTTTGTAGAGACGTCTCGCTTATACAGAGACCCGCTATTGTCTGTCCATATTGCCATAAACCCTAGAGAAGGGCACGGCAAGTGTTTGACCGCTCCTGTACACACCCACATTCCTGGCAGCTAACAAAAGGAGTGCTTCCTTCCCCTTATCTCCTAGGCATTCGAGTGACTTCACAGAATCCTTAATTTCCCTGCAGACTGTGCCCAATAAACTGAGAGATGTAAATCTATATTTCTCTCTTCTATTAGTAATCACAGGTTTGAATAATATAGTATCAAGAATCTTGCGATTTGTCTAACTTTTATATTAGTATAATCGTTAAGTCTTGTAATTTGTATCACTTGGGCTTGTAACAACATGTAGTAATGTATGATGTCTTACCTGTTAACTCCCTTTACTCTATGGCAAGTTTGATTAACGCTTCTGCTGGGTGTTACTGATAAAAAAGCTGTGAGATACCTCTGGTAACCATTGCCAGGAAATGTAGACCATAAATGTCATTATCGGCAAAATGCGGCTGTGACTTAAGTTCTACACAACACTCTCCTGGTCACGTAGTTGATATGTAGGAACCAACAACCCTGAACTTATAAAAGTGCACTATAAAGCCTGAAGAGTGAGCAGAACCATTTTAGAAAGGCCAGGACCATAATCCCAGCACTTTGGGAGGCTGAGGTGAGAGAACTGCCTGACCCCACGGATTCGAGACCTACCTGGGCAACTTGGTGAGACCTCATCTCTACAATAAAAATCAAAAGAATTAGCCAGGCATGGTGGTGCGTGCCTGTAGTTCAAGCTACTTGAAAGGCTGAGGCAGAAGGATCACCTGAACCCAGTAGGTCGAGGCTGTGGTGACAGTCAGCGTGCTACTGCACTACAACCTGAGTGACAGAGTGAGTTTCCAACTCAAAAAAAAAAAAAAAAGAAAGGCCAGGAGCTAGGCTCTGCTCCCTGGCTTCGAATTCAGAAATAAACTTCTTTTGACCAGTTTTCCTGCTTATCAATTTATTGATGTCAAGGATTAATAGCTGAAGGTTACTCGGACCATAACATTGCTATGTTGCCCAGGTTATTCTCGAACTTCTGGGCTCAAGCAGTCCTCCTGCCTTGGCCTCCCATGCTGGAATTACAGATGTGAGCCAATGTGCCTGGTCTTAAGAGACTTAAAAGACAGGCACATACCACCTAACCCCAGTAAGAATGGCCATAATTAATAAAATAAACAAGAGATACTGGCAATGATGTGAGAAAAAAAGGAATACTTCTACACTGCTAGTGGGAATGCAAACTAGTACAACTTATTTGGAAAATAGTGTGGCGATTTCTGAAAGAACTAGAAATTGGCCTTCCATATGACCCAGCAATCCTCCTCTTAGAATATACCCAGAAGAACTCAAATCATTCTACTAAAAAGATACCTGCACACATATGTTTATTGCAGCACTATTCATAATAATAAAAACATGGAACCAACCATGCTGCCCACCAAAACTGGACTGGATGAAAAAAAAATGTGGTACATATACACAATGGACTATTATGCAGCCATAAAGAAGGACAAACATATGGACTTCGCAACAACTTGGATGGATTTAGAGTCTATCATACTCAGTGATCCATCACAGAACAGAACAGAGTACCATATGTTCTCACTCATAAGCAGACCTTAAACAATTATCATGATATTATAAGAATGGGATTGGCAGTGGTGGGAAACTGTCGGGGAGGAGGGCACACCTCATCAACAAGGGTACCTGCATAATGAACATTTGTATACTTAACCCTGAATTGTATCCCACATCTTTAAAATAAAAATTTTTTAAAAATTTTTTAAAAATTTTTTTAAAGGCAGGCACATTTTAATTGCATTTACTCCTGTTATCTGGGGGGCGTGATGAATAGTTAGCTTCTCTACAACCAGGATTTCTACCTCACCAGGAGTTTAAAAAAAGTCTCCCAGATACCAAACTAAGAACCCTCACCAAAGAGAGAAAGAAAAGGTGGTAATTTTTTTTAAATAGAACTGTTTATTCAATTTAGAAAGTTATCCAGGCCGAGCTTGGTGGCTCAGCCTGTAATCCCAGCATTTTGGGAGGACAAGGCGAGTGAATTGCCTGAGCCTGCAGGCTTGAGACCAGCCCAGGCAACTTGGTGAGACCTTGTCTCTACAAAAAATCAAAAATTAGCTGGGTGTGGTAGTGCACGCCTATAGTTCTGGCTACTTGGAAAGCTGAAGAGGAAGGATCACTGGAGCCCAGCAGTTCGACACTGGGGAGCTGTGAGTGTGCCACTGCCCTCCAACCTGGGCAATGGAGTGAGACTCCAACTCAAAAAAAAAAAAGAAAAAAGAAAGTTATTCTGAATTTCTGTCCTTTATTTACTTAAGGTATTAAATTATCCTCTTTGTGTGTGCATGTGTGCATGCCTTGATATCAAAGCTGTCCATTTCTGTCTGATACCAACAGGTCCATTCTTCTAAGTGATAGCCACCAGAGACATAGAGATCTAAACATTGATAAAACACACAAGCCACTCTGCGTTAGACTCTGAACTGTTTCGTGGGTTGTGGTTTTGGCAGTACACATCTGTGAAGCCTTAGAGGAGAGAGATCCTCTTTGGGGGCATTGTCATAACTAAGAGAACGCAGGTACCTTGCTAAGGGTACAGCAGAGGCCACATTTTGGAAAGACAATGACAGGCCAAGTACTGGACCTGCCCAGACCTGATAGGGCAAGCGTGAAGCAAGGAGGCCCTGAAGCCCAGGAGGCTGGACAGGGCATCCAGCACCAGGGGACTTGGGTTTCCCTGGAGAAAGAGCACTGCCAGACCAATCAGAGGCCCCTGAAGACAGCTTGGTTGCTTCCCGGCATCAGCCAGGGCAACCCCAGGCACCACTCAGATGCTGCCTTCATTGGCTCTTGCAGGAACTCTTGCAGGAACTTGAGTCTTCCTGTAAGGCGCTGATGTGAGTTGGGCTTGCAGTCCTGGCCCATGGCCTGTGTCCCCAACCCTCATGGCAGTGTCTCCTAGAAGGCAGTTTCTGGAGCTTGATTCTCACAACAAGCCCACAGCTGTCACACTCGAGACGTCAGGTCAGCTCATGGGGTGACCCAGCGTCCGACCTCAGGTGGGCTGGTGCAGTGGCCCTGGGCTGGACGCTGGATTCACTGACCCTCGGAGGTTCACAGGCTCTACACAGGAGCAACGGGAGACATTGGACAGCCCTTCAGGTGAGTCACAAAGGGTGTCTGTGGTCATTGTCACACATCTGAATCAGTTAAGGGGGTGGGGGGGATGAAGTGAGTTAAAGGCAAAGGCAAAGACACAGATCTTCAGGGTGACACACTCAGTGACAGCACAAGCACTCCCTGGACACAGCCCCAAGCAGTGGTTGGAGGCCAGGGAGCGGTCCTAGGGTGGCAGACCCAAGATGCCCCTTCCCCCAGGCTCTGGCTTGGGCATGAAGATCATGCAGCAGCCATGGGCACAGCATTCTCAGCCTGCTGATCACATCTGCAGCTGTCAGGAGAGTGCTCTTGGTCACCCTTCCTGGAGGCAGTCGGCCCCTGGGCTGGTTCAGACCAGATCAGACCTGCTGGGACCAAGGCCCATAGCCTTTGGTCACCTTAGCTCACTATAATAATAAAAATCTACCCCAGAGAGAACCCGCAGCTGCTTTGTGTACATATGACGTATGCACAAATGCCTCTCACTGCACCTGCACACTGGGCCACACTCCCTCTGTTCACACACACACCCTGTTCACACTTCATCCTGTTCTCACTCACCTTGTTCACACTCCCCTTGTCCACACTCACCCTGTTCACACTCCCCCTGTTCACACTTCACCCTGCACTTGCCCTCTGTGAAATGCTCTATGGTCTGTGTGCCTTTTGCAGTCAGGAGCCGTTTTTCCCCATCCAGCTGGCCACGCCTGGACCTTTCCTATAAGCTCCTGAATAAAGCCTATGTCCTGTCTGCTGGCTCTAGGTCATTACTTCAGCCTCTCAAACACAGTGCCTTCCCTTTTGGGTTCTTTGGAGGTCCAGTTTGACAATATACCAGTGTCCATTTTAACGCTGAGACTGTGAAAGTCATCCACTTGAGAACAAGACAAAACAGTGGTGAGAATAGCCGGTGTGTTTTTATTCTTTTGTTTTATTTTGTTTTTGGTTTTGATCTTTGGGGGGTCAGGATCTCACTCTGTCACCCAGGCTAGAGTACATTGCCACAATCACAGTTCACCACAGCCTCAACCTCCTGAGCTTGAGCAATCCTCCCATCTCAGCCACCCAAGTAGCTGGGACTATAGGAACAAGCCACCACATCCAGCTAATTTTTTTTTTTGGTATAGACAAGGTCTCACTTTATTGCCCAGGCTGGTTTCAACCTCCTGAGCTCAAGCGATCCTCCTGCCTTGGTCTCTAAATGTGCTGGGATTACAGGCTGTAGTCACCACACCTGGCCAATATCTTTCTACCTTACATGTTAGGAATAAAAGAAAGACAGAGAAATTCAGCAAACCGGGGCAGTAAGAGGTGAAGTTTTTAATCCCCCATCTGCTTCCCCTGGGCTCTGGCCTTAAGTAACTCTCCTGGCTGAGTCTGCTGTCAGGACAACCGCCAGCTGGTGGGGATGCTGGCAATATAAGCCACATTTCACAAACTGAACCCCACAAAAGCAGCGCTCCAGCCCCCACTCAGGGTCTCCCATCCATGTGGGCTATACCTCCCTTCCACATGTAGCCCCTCCTGACCACCCAACACCTGCCTTGGAAGCCAGACTTCCTGACAACCCTCAAAACAACAATACATTTGGCAAATAACTCTGGCAAATGCGTATATACATGTTTTGCTTTGTTTTGTTTTGTTTTGTTTTGAGACAGGGTCTTACTTTGTCATCCAGGCTGGAGTGCTATGGCATGATCATATCATAGCTCACTGCAGCCTCAAACTGCTGGGCTCAAGTGATCCTCCCATCTCAGCCTCCTGAGTAGTTGGGACTAGCAATTTTTTAAATTAACACTCATACACCTTGAGGTATTACTCAGTCTTCTCCTTGTCAACAGTAAACACTCATTGTTTCACCCAGAAGAAAGCAAAGCCCATCTAGCTGCAATTGATGGCAGATGGAGACAGGTGATTCTTACCATCAGATCAAATGAACAGAAGACGGAAGGGACAGCGAGATTTCATCAAATCCACATCAGAGAGAATGAGCTTCAAAATCCCCTGCCAGGGCAATCCCTTCAGGTCCCTTCCCACTGTGGGAGATTTTCTGTCTTCTCAATAAATCCTGCTCCCCTCCCCCAAAAAAAGATATCCTGCCAATAGGACAGTCTCATTCAATCCTTTGGACAATCTAACTCTCGTCTCAACCCTCATAATTATTTATTTTATGTATAACCATATCCTTCCTTGTATATGTTACAGCCTTTTCTCTAGTTCTGCCTCGGGAAAATAAAGAACAAATTTTCCCCAGCTTTTAATATTTAAAGACTTTTGTTGAGTCACTGCTCAGCCCTGTCCTGTCGCTGGGTTGGCGGGGACACAGGTTGTAGGTTTTTAGTTTTTCTGCCTTGCCGCACTCTGCCTATATTTTTGTGAACAGGCACCGTTGTTTTCACCTGAGTGAATTAAGACTGTGAGTTACATTCAGGTCAGCACAACAGTGTATATATATATATTTTTTTTTTTTACAAATTTTACCAACAATTGTTGGGTCCTATGAGGTGATTTGGTTTAAGCAGAATGACATGTAAACATTAGTATGAATGTCTCCTAATGCCACCTTAAAGTCAGAAATGCAAAAACCCACCTTTGTCAGCTGGCCGTGGATGACTTGAATCTGATAGGACCAAGCCTTATTGGAGTTTGGCTCCAGTCATCCTTGGTGAAAATCAAAGAAGGTATTTCTCTGTCTCTCTCTCTCTTATTTTTTTTATCAACTCCATAAGGCCCTCTGAGTATTAGAGCGAAATTAACAAGTATTTCCAGGACTACACATGGGGCTGAAGAGTCTTCCAAAGCAACTCTAAGATCAAGTTCACAAAGCACCTCCTATGCTGACCTGCTGTTTCTTTATGATATCTTGTTAAAAGTTGGACAGGAAGGTAGTCCCCATCATAGAGAAGGGACTGGACCAAAACCAGTTGTCAGGTGTAACCTACCACAGCCAGAGCAGGGCCAGAATGAGAACTTCATCTTGAGTTTATTACATGAAACATCATTCTCAAAACAAGCACACGGGCCAGGTGTGGTGGCTCATGCCTGTCATCTCAGCATTTGGGGAGGGCAAGGCAAGAGGGTTGCCTGAGCCCAGGGGTTTGAGAGCAGCCTGGGCAACTTGGCAAGACCTCATCTCTCAAAAAAATGTAAAAATTAGCTGGGTGTGGTGGTGCATCCCTGTGGTTCCAGCTATTTGGAAGGCTGAGGCAGGATTGCCTGATCCCAGCTGGTCGAGTCTGCAGTAGCTGTGGTCATGCCACTGTCCTCCAGCCTGGGCAACAGAGTGAGACTCTGACTCAAAAAACATAAAAACAAAAAAACACGGATAGCATTTCTGTAAACCTGTATGTAGATCTGAGGGCACGGTATTGCTTTCTCAATGCCCATTTGTGAGAACTTAACTCATGTTCTCAATGCTGAACATTTACTATAATAGAATTACATCACCATAGTGGTTATTTAAATAAGAAACAAAGCCCGGTCACAACATCTAGGGAAGTTATCTTCATGTTTTCACAAATGCGTGCCTTACTTAGACAAAACATCCTCTGGTGTTCGAGAACAAGACATAAGCCAGAACAAGCCCAGGAGATAAATGGAAGACCCACCTTACTCACAAGAGGAGAGTCATGGCCGCCCTCTCAGGAAGCAAACAGCACGGTCTCTGATTCTTCTGGGTGCCCCCTCACAAAACACGTCCTGTAGCTGAGCTCATAGCTCATAGCTCACCCAAGACGTTTCTCACGGGCAGAATTAACCCCACCTACCTTCCTGTTCTAGAAACCTCAGAGCTGTGTGTGAATGACAGCCAGTGGCCCATGTAAAAAAGCTTCACCATTGGCATCCAAATCTCCCAGGATGTCTGCTGTTCTCATTCCCAGACGTGTGGGTGACTTGCAGACGGTTTCAGGAAATCACAGCATTTTGGCAAAGGAGACCTTAAAAATCCCCAAGTCAAATGGTCCTCTCTGGACAGGGAAGGAAACGGAGGCACTGAGAGAATAAGGGACTTGCCCAGGGCCACACGTTGGGTGATAGAAACAGAATTAGATTCTGGGCTCTGGAAGGTGGTCTAGAATGTTCCATCCCCCCACTCAGCACTGACACTTCAGGGGCCTTGTTTGGGAGAGGGCCAGTAATGATAACACCTACGAGGTGACTAGGCATGGCCGAGAAACACAAAGACAACATCAATTGCACAAAATGCACTTGGGGGTTTTGCTCCATCCCACTGGAAAATAGAACCCAAAATTAACTACTTACGGGAAGAGCTTTAACGAAGATGCAGCACACCGATGCTGCCCGCCCCATTTCCTGTTTAGAGCAAGATCTCAGCAGCACTGGGGTGGGACTTCTTACTTCACTTTTTGCCTTAGCCATGCATCACGAGCAAAAATTTTCTTAAGTTTAAGAGGAAAATACTTTAAAAATTTTTGAAAGCAATGTGCCCAAATGCTGCCATGTGTTCTCTGTCTTGTTTCTCATCAAGAGTATACATGGGCCAGGCATGCCTGTAGTCCCAGCACTTTGGGAGGCCAAGGGGGGAGGATTGCTTGAGTCCAGAGGTTCAAGACCAGCCTGGGCAACATAGTGAGACCTTGTCTCTACAAAAATTTTTTTAAAAATCAGCCAGGTGGTGGGGTGGGCACATGCCTATAGTCCCAGCTACTCAGGAGACTGAGACAGGAGGATCGCCTGAGTCCAGGAGGTTGACGCTGCAGTGAGCTATGATCATACCACTGCCTTCCAGCCTGGGTGACAGAGTGAGACCCTGACTCCAAAAAAAGAAAAAAGGTATATGTGACCATTAGGGCAGGGACTCTGCCTTCTTCCCAGTCTCTCCAATACCACCGTCACTCCTTAGAAGGGAAAGGTAGGCAGAGGGCAGGAGGAGGGAGGAAGGGGAGGTCAGAAGGTAAGGACAAGTATATGACAGTGACAGAAAGGTAGAGTTGGCATATGACTGACTCCTGGAAAGAGCTACGAGGAAGTGAAAAGGTGTGTATGTTTTTGTTTTTGTTTTGTTTTATTTTGAATTGGGGTCTCACTCTGTTGCCCAGGTTGGAGTGCAGTGGCATGATCATGGCTCACCACAATCTTGACCTCCTGGGCTCAGATGATCTTCCTGCCGCAGCCTCCCAAGTAGCTGGGGCCAAGCCCAGGCTAAGTTTTGTATTTTTTGTAGAGATGGAGTCTCGCTATGTTGCCCAGGCTGGTCTCAAATTCCTGAACTCATGCGATCCTCCCACCTCAACCTCCCAGAGACCTGGGATTATAGGCATGAACCACCACATCCAGCAAAAGGTGTGTATGTTTTTGTGGTGGAAGAGCAGTTCAAGTTAAACAGGAAGATGGATGGAATGTGGAGACTGAGATAGGACTTAGGATAGTTTACTTTTTTCCATGATAAGGAGCACAAGAAGAAATGAACACTGCCGGCCGTGGGTGGACTGCATGGTCATAGGCCCAGCAGGACCAGGACAAGGGGAGACACTCCCCCAGGGCTGGAGGGCATGTACTGCTCAGCGCAGTCTGCCCCGGCCTGCGTTTACCCCTTGCTGCACAGGAGAGGCCCGGCTGTCCCAACGGGATGGCCCCTAAGAAGGCCAATGTCTGCCCCACTTCCTGCATTCACAAATGCCAGGCATATATGTCAGGTGACACCCGGTCTCTGCTACTGGGGATTGAGGTGGTTCGTTTTCCCCAGGGCTCATGAAGGAAGGAACCGGCACCCCCTTGGTGGGCATCTTGGTCAGAGTTGATGAGACCGAGACCCACTCGCACATACACACAGCAGGGCTATCGTGAGGCAGGAGGCAGCCAGACCCAGGGGACCCACATTCACCAGACAGCCTGGAAAACATCCAGGTGGCAGCTCGGAACACCCCACTGTGCCCTCCATCTCACCTGGTGACTTTCTGGACACTCTTCCATGACTTGAAGTACTCCTAGGTCCTGCCTGAGGTGGGACAGACTTGTTGTGGATATCACCTGACCCTTGTGCTCCAGAACCCAGCACAGATCCAATCACAGCATCCACACCCCGTGTAGATTTCTACAACTTAGGGAAGACTTGGTTCTCCACCTTAGAGCAGATAGCCATAGACACCATGGGCAGCATCAGAACCCATACATGGGCCCTGTTGTGGCAGCTTAAGCAGCACAGATGTCCCCAAGATGTCTGCCTGGGTGAAGGGGACATTATCACTGTCTTCCCTTCAGCAAGGTATACTCAGTCCCCAGCAGAAAAGGACCCAACAGCTGAGAGACACAGTCTCCTGTCCTAAGAAGGTGAGCTAGTTGGGAGTAGCAGCTCACGCCCATCATCCCAGCACTTTGGGAGGCAGAGGCCAGAGGACTGCCTGAGCCCAGTGGTTCAAGAGAGACTTCATCTCTACAATAAATCAAAAAAGTAACCAGGCGTGGTGGCACACACACTTGGAAGGCTGAGGTGGGAGGATAGCCTAAACCCAGCAGGTCAAGACTTCAGTGGCCATGAGCATCCCACTGCACTCCAGCCTGGGGGACAGGATGAGACTGACTTAAAAAAAGAAAAGATGCTATAATCCCAGCACTTTGGGAGGCCAGGGTGAGTGAATTGCCTGAGCCTGTGGGTTCAAGACCTACCCGGGTAACTTGGTGAGACCTCGTCTCTACAATAAATCAAAAATTAGCCAGGCCATGAGTGTGGCACTCCATTCCAGCCTGGGTGACAGAGTGAGACTCCAACTTAAAAAAAAAAAAGATAAGATGACCAGGTGTGGTGGCTCATGCCTATAAGCCCAGTACTTTGGGAGGCCAAGGTGAGAGGATTGTCTGAGCTCATGGGTTCAAGACCAGCCTGGGCAACTTAGTGAGACCTCATCTCTACAATTAATCAGAAAATTAGCCAGGTGTGGTGGTCCATGCCTGTGGTTCCAGCTACTTGGGAGGCTGAAGCAGAAGAATCACCTGAGCCCAGCAGGTCAAGGCTACAGTGGCCATCCATGTGCCACTGTACTCCAGCCGGGGCAACAGAGTAAGACTCCAACTCAAAAAAAAAAAAAAAAAGAGCTCATGTACCTCGGGATTAAGCATCTCACAAAAAGACAACTCATGTTTCTTATAAATATATAACTTTATATATTACATGTGTATTTACAACATATACAGCATACACATATTCCAAGATGTAACACTAAGAACAGTCTTGAACAGAGACGTTTCCCAGACAAGATGGGCTTATCCATGGGGGTTCCTGGTTCCCTGGAACCTGACCCCAGGTCACATCCCAGGCCCCAATTTCTGCAGGAGTCAGGGGAAGGAAGAGTGGAACCTGGCTCCAATGCCCTTTCCCTCCCCAGCACCCTGGCCCGCGGCTACATGGTCCCATGTGCACCCCCTCAGCGGCCACACCCTGGGGCACAGGTGCACGATCAGCCCTCAAGTGCCTGAGATTTGGGTGGAAATGGGTGTTTTCAGTACCCATCCCTAAGCGGCTACGCCATCTGGAAGATTCAGCCACAGTGCGAAGGCTGGGCTGGGCGGGCTCAAGTTCCTCGGGTTTTTCCACTTCATAGGCCAAGCCACGTGCACGTCCAGGTGTCAGGTGGATCCAGGTCGGCAGTGGCCCTCCACCCATGCTGTGGGGCCAGAGTCGCTGCCCTCACCGTCCGAAGGTCTCCTCACTCTCCACCAGTTCATCGATCGTGCACAGCAAGTCATGAAAAGATGGCCGCCCCTCTGGCTTCTACAACCAGAAGTCAAACAGAAGCTGGGGCTTCAGCACCCACCCCAGAGGTGTGGCTCATTGCTCAGACCCCAGCCTGGCATACCCCAGGGGGCATCACTGCTGGGGACTGAAACACACAGACATCTCCGCAGGGGCCTGTCTCTGCCCTTGTCTATCTTGCGTGGCCACTGCCTGAGTGCCCCTGCTCAAGATCCTCACAGGGTTCCCTACTGCCAATGAAATCAAGTACTGCCCATCTGCGGGGTCCTCCCCTGCCCCGCCCCCAATTTCATTTCTCACAAAACCCTCACGTGGACTCGCTGTTCAGACAGCCCCCCCCACCCTCTGCACACACGCCACATCTCTAACCACTTTCTTCCCTTGCTCATGCTCTTCTGCCACTTCCTGCCCAGAAGGTCCCTGCCCGTCCCGGCAGTGCTCTTAGGAGGACTCACAGCAGGTCATTGCGGGCCTGGGCTCTGGGGTCCCGAGGGCCTGGCTGCTCTGTCCCTACCTGGGCTTGGACGAGCATCAGCTATGTGAACCTCCCTTGCTCATCCTCAGAGTAGCCATCACAAAAGTGTCTATATCCCAGAGGGTTATTCTGAGAACCCAACCTCAAGCACCAAGTACAGTGCCAAGCATACATGCGAGTGAGTGTGGCTATCTTCCAAAAGTCACTTGGGTGTCTAATCTCTTCTAAGAGGTGACATTTCAATACTTCCAAAGACCTCAGGACATTGTGGGTTAGGAAAAGAAACCCTTTCTGGTAAGAGTGATGGTGCAGTTCCACCAGGGATCACTGAACAGAGAAAAGCAGCCAGACATGGGGTCTTATGCCTGTCAAGCCAGCACTCTGGGAGGCAGATGTGGGAGAATCACTGGAGTCCAGCAGTTCGAGACCAGCCTGGACAACAGAGAAAGACTTTGTCTCTACCAAAAATCAAGAAATTAGCCAGGCATGGCGGTGTGTTCCTGTAGTCCCAGCTACTCAGGAGGCTGAGGTGGGAGGATCTCCTGAGCCCAGCAGGTTGGGGTTGAGTTGAGCCATGACTGTGCCACTGCACTCCAGCCTGGGTGACAGAGTGAGACCCTGACTCATAAAAAAGAAGAAGGGAAGGAAGTGGGGAAGGGGGGAAGGAGAGAAGGAGGAAAAGAGGGGAGGAGGGGAGGAGGAGAGGAGGGGAGGAGAGAATGAGGGAGGGAGGAAGGAGGGAAGAAGGGATGAAGGGGAGGAGGAGAGAGGGGAGGGAAGAAAGAAGGGAAGGAGAGAGGGAGAGAGGGAGGGAAGGAGGAAGAACCACTTCTCCATCTGCCCCTCCCTCCCACCCCCCCATCTCAGGCAAGGGGGTGGGTCCCACCTGGAGCCTCACAGTGGGCAACTCTGCGTTCTCACATCCCTCCTCCCCATCAGAGCCTCCGTGGAGAGGGCCAGGCAGCCCACCTTCCGGCCATCAGACCCTGCCCGCCCCACTCTAGAGGGTCCGCACCTCCTGCCAACAGTGCAGCATCACCTCGTACACGGGCCTGGATGCCAGCTTCGGCTGGTAGAGTCGGTGGCCCCGAGTGACCATGGTCACCACCTCGTAGTTGGTGAACTTCTCGAAGGGCATCCGGCCCTCGGTGAACACCTCCCACATCAGGACACCTGGGAAGGCAAGGGTCACCAACGGGTAGGGCCACACTCCGGGCAGGGGAGGGGACACGGCCGAGGGCTTACCGAAGGACCAGACGTCAGACTTGCTGCTAAAGCGGCTGTAGTTGAACACTTCAGGGGGACACCACTTCACAGGGAACTTGGCACCGGAAGAGCTAGTGTACTGGTCATCCAGAACGTACCTGGGAGGAAACGCAGGGCCACAACCCTGAGGCTCACCGGCCTTCTGCATGCCTTTCTCCATTGTCCCCAAATGATCAAAACCGCAGTGGACTCCAGGCCAACAGTATGCAGGTGACACAGACACAACCTTGGTGGCCAGGCTTGGGGTCCCTGCCTCCCCCCAGCTCAACTAAAGTGCTGGACGGGCACCTCTCTACGCTGGCGTCTGCAGCATTGGGTTTCAGTTTTTCTTTCTTTTCTTGAGTTGGGGGTCTCACTCTGTCACCCAGGCTGGAGTGTGTGGTGCTATCATAGCTCACCACAAGCCTCAACCTCCTGGGCTCCCGGGATCTTCCCACTTCAGCCTCCCAAGTAGCTGGGACTATAAGCATGCACCTGACTAATTTTTAATTTTTTTTTTTTTGTAGAGATAGGGGTCTTGCTATGTTGCCCAGGTGGGTCCCGAACTTCTGGACTCAAAACGATCATCACACTTCAGTCTCCCAGAGTGCTGGGATTACAGGTGTGAGCCGCCATGTCTGACCCTCTTTCTTTTTTATAAGGCAATAGGGATAGGATACAAAATCAAGACCTTTTGGGAAGCAGTTTCGTTCTTTAAACAGAATGTTACCCAAAGGCCCCATCTGTCAGAATCTCAAGCAGAGGCACTTGGAAGGAAGTGGTATAAAGCGTCTGGAGACACGCATGCCTTCAGCCCCTATGATTCCTCAGGCACAGTTTAAAACTAAAGCAGTCACATGAAAACAGTCATATGAAAACAGTCACATGTGAAAACAGTCACATGACAAAAAAAAAAAAAGCAAAATGGCATGTGTGCAAATGGTGGCCTGTTCATTTACATACCATTCCACCCCCCCACACACACTCTCTCAACAGTACTATGTAACTATTCTATATGAACATGCTTGTGTTCTTCTGGAAGGACACAGAAACTGGTCACAGTGGCTGCCTTTGGGGGAGGTAGATTTAAGCACATTGGCCAGTTCTGCAATGTATTCAGTAAATATTTGCAAAAGGAATGTATTTCTGTATTATTGTCATGGGGATGGTCTAGACAGCCATCTCTAATTTTATTTATTTATTTATATATTTACTTACTTAATTTTGGGTCAAGGTCTTGCTCTGTCACCCAGGCTGGAGTGCAGTGGCACAATCAGGGCTCACCACAGCCTCGGCCTCCTAGGCTCAGGTGATCCTCCCACTTCAGCCTCCCAAGTAGCTGGGACTACAAGTGCACACCAGCATGAGCTAAATTTTTTATTTTTTGTAGAGACAAGATCTTACTATGTTGCCCAGGCTGGTCTTGCACTCCTGGGCTCAAGAGATCCTCCCTCCTTGGCCTCCCAAAGTGCTGGGATTACAGATGTAAGCCACCATGCCCGGCCCCAGCCAGCCATTTCGAATTCCCCACGTTTGTAGCACTGAGGGCCCAGTCATTTGCTTGCCTGAGCATTGTGACGTGTATGGAGTCACCCTGCACAGAGTTTCTCAATCTCTTCTTTCTGGGGAAAACTCCTATCAAGTTTTCCTGTAGCCTTTTTATTTATGGGCACAGCAGCTTCAGGAAGCCAGACTACCAGGCGAGAATGCCACAAGTGGTGAGTGACCCCTTGCCTGACACCGAGGAAGGGCAGGCCAGAGCAGGGACCCCCACTACCTCTAGCTTTTAGCATGTCATTGTAGTGCTGAAAGCCCCTCCCCATAGGAAAATAGTACCATCTTGGGTCCACACGAGGTATGGAGAAGTGGGTTCATGACCCGTACCCTGTTCGTGCTTGTATGAACACCCCACACTCCACACCTCAAAAGTCCCGACCTCTCACTGCCAGGCAAGGGTGCCCTGAGAACAGGGGCCCCCTAGTCCACTCCTGGGCCACTGCATAAAACCTGACTGTCTTTCCACCTGGACAAGTTTATGGCCGATACCAAGTAGAGAAAGAATATAGTTTACCAGGGACGTCACATATGCATACAGAGTTTATGTCTAAAAGCTCAGATAACCTCACAAGCGTCCTTTGCAGTGTAGACAAAGTTGGTGATGCACACAAAGCCAACTGCTGGCTGGCAGACAAGGCCACCATGGGCCAGATCAAACTACTGTTGGTCAGGGGACTCTGATCTCAGTGTGTAAAGAGTGTTTTAGGCCAGGCATAGTGGCTCTCGCCTATAATCCCAGCACTTTGGGAGGCTGAAATGGGAAGATCGCTTGAGCCTAGGAGTTCAAGACCAGCCTGGGCAACATAGTGAGATCTCGTCTCAACAAAAAAATTAAAAATAAAAATAAAACAATTGGCTGGGCATGGTGGCACACACTTGTAGTCCCAGCTACTGGGGAGGCTGAGGCAAGAAGATAGCTTGTCAAGGCTGTGGTGAGCCATGATCATGCCACTGCACTCCAGCCTGGGGGACAGAGTGAGACCCTGATGCAAATAAATAAATAAGTAAATAAAAGTATGTTCTCATACTCTATGATAATTATAAAAATTAAGAGAATAAAATAGTGCAGCTATAAATATACTAAGAACTTGACTAGCAAACATGTTTTCGTGAAAATCAAAGGTTCTAGAAATCTAATCCACATCAGGGAGCAAGAGAAAAGTGCATTTAACGGGCTGAACCGCCACCTAGTGGAGATAATTATTAACAGCACAATAGAGATACATTGTTGAATAAGTAACAAGGTAACAAGAATAGGTAACAAGATTTCCTCTCCATTTCCTCAGTGTAGATTACTCCCACACTGGCTAACTCTATAAAATCAGGTGAGCATCACCTACCACCACATATACTCAGACATACCTGGCCATTCCAAAATCAGACACTTTCACAACTCCCACCTCATTGACTAGACAGTTCCGGGCAGCCTGAAAAACATTGTGATGATACATTTGTTTAAAAGCTCCACAATATAAGTAGAAAAACATAAGTTATGTTTATGTTAAATTTAGTGTCTCCCAGTTAACATTGGAAGAGAGTGGAAATGTCTCCTTACAAGTTGTTTTTACCTCTATGGAAGTGTCTATGTCACGTTTGAAAAAAAAAAAAAAAAAAATGGGTAAAAAGACAAGTCAGAAAGTCCCATTTGTAACAAGGCATTAGTACATAATCTTACCCATCATCAGACCTAAGCAAGGACTCATGGATGGGCCCATCCACTTGTCCCTCCAAGGTCTGTTGTTTTAAACGATCCAGTTTTCTAACTGACAGTGACAACACCTCTTGAAGTTCTTAATCCAGGTTCTCACTAGGTGAGCTTTCTAACACACATAGTCAAAGTCACAGGTGACTACTCTCCTACTGGGTGGCCCTGCTTTTTGAATGCTCTCTTCCCCCGCCCCCTTCCAAAGAACAGCTGTATATAAATGGTTTGCTTTGTCATATATGATGTTTCCAGTACAACATGAAATACTAAATTGGTCAGATACAATTGCGGATTATTTAACTTATAATTTCTTGCTCATTTTTCAATGACAAGTCTCAAGAAAATAGTTTGGTAGAAAGCCATAGTCACAGTCGTATTTTTAGTATACAACCCATGGGCCAAGATGTGTTTTTCCTCCTGTTTTTTTTCTCTCTGCAGCAATGCCACTGAGGTGAGGGTCTTTCTGACTGGCTACTTTTTACGAGTCTCTTCTCAGGTGAGAGTTAAATCCTCTACCTTCCCACGAAAACACCTCACCACACCCTCATAGGATGGTCAATGAGATCTCCACCAGGAGACAGGAGCGTCAGATTCACCCCTTAGAAGTGGCACAAACTACCACACCAGCATCAAGACCACAGGCACAGACACAACAAACATGCTTTCACTAGGACATCCTATGTGGATAGGTGCAGCCCACCACACTCATACAGTCAAGTTTATCAGTTTTGCGAGTACAGAAAAGAAGAAGGTGTTTAGGTCATGAGTTGCAACATGATGCAATGCTCTTGGTCACCACTGGCATAAAGATAACAGTAGCTGGTGTTATATCCATCCAGCATGTCTGTTCTACAAAGCCTTTTGCCCATAATATAATGTGACCTTTAAAACTGTTCTGTGAGGAAGACAACATTATAACTCGTGATGTATACCTGTGGAAAGAGTCTAAAAGATCAGGGAGCTATCCCAGAACACACACACAATTCACATATCTCCACCCCAGATCTTCTAACTCTCTGTCATGCCTTCAAATCTAGAGATGGCACTGTCAGACAGCTAAGTGTGGACCCCAGAGCCAGACTCCCTGGGTTCAAATCCTGGCTCCACACTTTATTTGGCCACTGGTAAGTTATTGTATCCTATTTGCACTTCAGTTTCCTCACCTGTAAAATGAGACTAATAATAGTACCTACTTCCTAGAGTTTGCCTAAGTAAAATACTCACTGGAATAATGTTTAAGGAGGTTATTACCCTTAAAGAATACTTTACTGACACTCTAGAAGAAATGTGTCTGTGCCTTATCACACAAAAAAACCCCTAAAACTAAAATAATGGAAAGCCCCAAATGAGAATTTCATTCTTCTTGGTGAAAGAATCATCTTCAAGGCTCATAGAATTGATAGTCTTTCCAACAGGATGAAAACAGAAGCATTTGCAGAGAAGAATCTGTGGACAAGAAAATGGAGGAAAAAGCATGGAGGAGGGAGGGAGAGGGAAGGAGAGAGAGAGGGAGAGACAGAGGGAGAGGGAGGGAGGGAGGGAAA
>NW_007249841.1:29486-102439 GCF_000164805.1 Carlito syrichta | reverse complement strand
AGAGACAGGATAAGAGGGGAAAGAAGGAAAAATTAAGCAGTGTCTCCCTCACAGTCACTCAGAACCTGGGACAGATTTCCTCTCTGGTTTTTTCAGAGGTTACCACGAGCCTCCATCTTCTCCCAGGATTTCAGAAATAAAGAAAATGAACCATGGGATTTTGCTACGGTTGCTGTTTTTGTGCGGCAGGAAGGAATTTGGGGTCTCCTCAGAAGGTCAAGGCTGGTTCCCACTTCCCATCTGGCATAGTGGCCCCCCATAGCTGATGTTCCCTTCTGTTACACAGCGGGGGTGATCACATTCACTGGGGGCCACGTCTCTGGGATTCTTAGGGAGCTCAAATACTTCCTGCACAGAAAATGCTTAGAGTTGTCAACTATGTATATTATTAGAGTTCATGAAGATCTGTCCTTTAAGATCACTGGCACGTTGCATGTACCAAGTCTCAATGTCAGGGTAGCAGACACGCTGCTAAGAACAAGCACCTTGGCCCGTGTGGCCAGACCTCTAAGGAGCGCAGCCTGCCAGCGTTGCGGACAGCTCACCAGGTCCCTGTGGATGAAGCTGTTCCTCTCCAGATACTCCATGCCCTCACACACGTCCTGGCACATGCTCAGCAGGGCGTCCCTGCCCAGGTGACCTTGTCGTTGCCGCAGGAAGTTCAGGAGGCAGCCCCTCTCCATGAACTCCGTGACAATGTAGGTGGGCCTCTGCTGTGTGCAGACCCCATAGAGCTGCACTAGCTTGGGGTGTGTCAGCTTCCTGGAAGAAAGACACACATGCGCATGCACAGATAGAAACACACAGACACGCACCCAGACACACACACACACACACACAAACAGCACACACAGACACGACACAGACACACACACACAGAGATACACACACAGGCACGTACAGACCCACAGACATAGACACAAACAGACACGCACAGACATATACAGAGACACACACACAGACATACACAGCCACCCACACACACACATACATGTAATTACTGTGGGAAAAGAAACCGCCAGGGTTCTGGCACTTTCTCCCCATTTTAGACCCCAGTCAATGCAATTTTAATTAATCAGAAACCTATACATTAGGAGCATACATCAAGGAAGTTTCCATAGTAAATTAATCTCTATTCTTAAACTAAACAAGGCAACCTAATATCTGTTATTATTGTTAGATTCAAGAGGTGTGTGTGTGACGCAGAAATGCCCACAATGGTAAAGCTTGGGCTTCCACTAAGCCTGTCCCCATGTGGTGGACGCAGTGCCCGTGGAAAGTGTTTAACCTCTGGGACACTCCAAAGCCCCCGTGTTTAACATACAGGGTTTTGCTCCCTCTCATAAGGGAGAGCATGTGGCACTTTTTCTGTTTCTATGATTATTCACTTAGAACATTGGTCTCCATCCATACCCATGTTGCTGCAAAGCACATGATTTTGGTCTTTTTTGTGGCTATGTCGTATTCCAAGGTATGTGTGTCCCTCATTTTCTTCATTATCCAGTCCACTGAGGGTGGGCACCCCAGTGGGTTCTGTGTCTTTGTTACTAAAGGGATCACTTATTTTTTCTTCTATCAAGTGCACCATCATTTAATAAACTGTGGTGTTTTCATACAATAGACCATTATGTAGCTAATACAAAGGGTGGCCTAAGCCCAGGAGGTTGAGACTGCAGTGAGACGTGATTGTGCCACTGCACTCCAGCCTGCGCAATGCAAAACAAAATGAAAACACTTGCAAGTGTTAGAAGCATTGGAAAACAGGCAAGAGATACTTTAGATTTAGGTTAGGACTCAAAGTACTGTACAAATGTTGGTGATTATTATTTTCTTTGTACAGCTTGTTTATAATTTTCTACTGATTTATTTGTGCTTTCATTTATTCATTCATTTATTTATTTATTTATGGCAGAGTCTCACGACATTGCCCACGCTGAAGTGCAGAGGCACAATCACAACTCACTGTAGTCTCAACTTCCTGGGCTTAGACCATCCTTCCACCTCAGCCTCACAAGCAGCTGGGACTATAGGTGCCACCATGCCTGGCTAATTTGTTTTATTGTTTTGTTGTAGAGACAAGGTCTTGCTGTGTTTCCCAGGCTGGTCTCAGACCCCTGGGCTCAAGTGATTCTCCCACCTCGGCCTCCCAAAGTGCTGCAATTACAGGCATGAGCCACTGCATCTAGCCTTTTATTTTATTTCAGACTGAGGGGCACACATGCATTGAGGAATGGTGGAGGTTGGACTCCAGGTGACCCATTCCCAGACAGTAAACACTGTCCCCAACAGGTAATTTCCAAACCCCAAGTTCCCCTCTTTTCAGTGTCCTGATGTCTTTTTGTCCCATCTTTGTGAGAGAGGCCACTTTTTAATACAACAGAAGGAGCTGGGAAGATGAGGACCACTTACATCATCACCTTGGCCTCTTCTATGAAGTCCTCCTCACACATGGCACCTTCCCGGATGGCCTTGATGGCGACCTTGTACTGGGCCCTCCACTTGCCCAGCCTTACCACCCCAAACAGTCCACTCCCCAACTCCCGCATGAAGGTCAGCTCCGAGGGGTTGATTTCCCACTTCTCTGCAAGACACGAGGGGTGAGTGGGGCAGAATGAATCGTAAGGAGGACACGGCAGGAATCATGGAGGAACCGATGGCCAAGATCAGCAGCCCCAGAGCCATGGGCAACCCTGAAGCATCACCAGCCACACACGGGACAGATGTGCCAACCTGCCTCTGGCCTGTGCAAGGCAGCATTCGTCCCTTGGGGTAGGAAGGCCCTCGAAGTGTCACCCACAAGCACAGAGGACTGAGAAAGGCGACACTACGTAACAGGCTAGTAGCAATACAGCTTGAGAGCTGCAGCCACTTTTTGAAAATGATACTTTTCCCTTTGCCACTATTTCCACTTGGGATTTTTTTTTCTTTTTCAACTATATCAAGTTGGAAATAATTTAGCCTGCTGTGTTGCAAGAGGAGACTGAAAACAAAACCACAATTATCTTCTGGAGGGCAGGCCCTATGTAGTACCAGCTTCCCCCCACCCTAGGGAAATATTCTAGCAACCCATTGTTATCTGTGAACCAGCTGGTATTATGAGAGGCTGTGTTCAGCTTCAGTGAATGTTTTTTAGAGATTCTTTCAAGGCACTTGCCCATTTCATAGTGGGTGATTTATGAGTACACCCGCCCACCACACTGACCGTCCAGCAATTTTTCACCAAAAATGGCTGGACTCCCATGTCCCACCCTCCCTGTTCAGCCAATCTTGCCCTGAATGACTTCTTTTTTTCTTTCTCTGGATGAAAAAGTCCACATTTTACCAATGTGGAAGAGGTGAAACAAAAAAGGGCAGAAGCTTAAAAGGCATCAAAATGGATGACTCCAAAACCTGTTTTGAGCAGTGAAAAAAGCATCTCGACAGGTGTATTGCATCAAACAGAGAGTGCTTTGAAGGTGACTGGAGTTTAAACATGTGAGAATAAATACAAAATTTTTTCTAAATAAATTCTGAGATCTTTTGATCCCCCCACGTAAAGGCTTCTGCCAGGAGCAACAAAAGCTATCAGGCTGGAAGCCTTCTCACTCCCCTCTGTTCTTACACTCCTGTAAGTAACAGTGGGAGGACCAAGAAGGGCTTTGAGTTTTTTTAGATGCAACATGATAATGCTGGTTTTTCACTAACAGAAAGTTTTACTGAATTATGAATAATGATGAAAATAGAAAACCTAGAATTACTACAGCTATGAATATAATCACCTAGAAAGTCATACTATAAACATATAAAAATAGTTCTAAGCCAGGTACACTGGCTCACACCAGCACATTGGGAGGCCAAAGTGGGAGGATCGCTTGAGGCCAGGAGTTCAAGATCAGCCTGGACAACATAGTGACACCATATCTCAACAAACATCTTTTAAAATTAGCTGGGCATGGTGGAGCATACCTGTAGTCCCAGCTACTTGGGAGGCTTAGGTGGGAGGATCACCTGAGCCCAGGAGGTTGAGGCTGTGGTGAACTATGTTTCCCACCACTGACCTCCAGCCTAGACCACAGAGTGAAACCTCATTTATTTAAAAAATAAAAATTATACTACGTGGAATTCTACACACCCAAATTTGTCTAGTGATAATTGACTCTTTCCAAGGAACATGAGCTAATGCACCCACAAACTGGGGGTTACCGTAGCTGAATCCCGCGGTGGTAGGTGCACTCTGTCCCTTCACGCCAACCGGGTACCGCAGCCTTGTGACAAGTCCTGCAGCCAAAGAGAATGTCGCAGTCAAGCTTGTGCATGACCACCCTGCATTGTCAGTGCTGAATCAGAAACTCACAGAATCCATCACTGACTCATGTACTGCTCATCTTTGCATGCACGTGCAGCACTGTGCTACATGTCTTTATTCGTTCAACAAACACCTTTTAAACTCCATCATGTCTATCAGGCATCCTGCTAGCTTTCTCTTGTCGCAAATATTTCAAAGGATGCTAAAAGGTTTCTAGCGATTATTATTTCACGTACTTTTTCAGTGTGAGAGCTGAACTATGAAAGGGAGTTATGTTAGTCTGCTAAAAATTAAAGTGACTCACTCGACATAACTCAGTGTGAGCTGTCTCAGCATAAAAACGAGACACTAAAATACCAACAACTGGGAATGTCAACAACTGGAAATCACGAAGGAAAGTTAAATCCCTTAATCCAAGTCGATTACAGCACTAAGTAGACATAGGAGATGCCTCCTGTAAACACCCACAATTCTCTGTATTTCCTGACAGCATACAAATGACTGAAATTATTTTTTGGAGGGCAGGCCCCTTGTAGCATACATGGAATTTGTTTCTTCAGATCAAATGGTCCACCAAAGTTTATATCTGGAAGTTTTGAGAAGGTTGCATCATGATTGCAGAAGAAATATCCTGGGTTGTAGCAAACAGGTGACTGGTTCTTCCATGATGACAACATACCTGCCCACAACATGCTAAGTGTTCAGCAGTTTTTAACCAAAAACAGCATGATCCCCATGTGCCCCACCCTCCCTATTCACTGGATCTAACCCTGAGCCACTTTTTTGTTTGTTTGTTTTCCCAGCTTAAAAAAAAAAAAAATCCTCAAAGGGAAATGTTTTACCCACGTGGAAGAGGTGAAACAAAAAAACTGTAGAAGCACTAAAAAGCACCAAAATTAATGAGCTCAAAAACTGTTTTTAGCAGTGGAAAAGCATGTCGACAGGTATATTGCATCAAATAGAGAGTACCTTGAAAGTGATTAAAGTTTAAACATGTAAGAACAAGTACACAATTTTTAATAAATACATTCCATTTTTTTGGTCCCCCTCATATCTCAATGATTTAAAATTGTCATGTACTCCTCTGTCTCTCCCTAAGTGGTAAGATCTGGAGAAATCAGGATCAATGACTACACCCAGCCCACTGTAGGCCCCCAGACCTGGCTGAGTTCGTAGCATGCAGGAGGCACTTGACACGTGTGTGTTGAACGAATTGAGATAGAGGCAAAGAATAAAACTTATATAAGAATATAGAAGAAAAAAATAGGAGAAAATAAACACCAACAAAGACAAATAGCAAAATAAGAGAGATAGGAATAGATTGATATGAAATCAGTTCCTCAAACGTTAAATCTGGAGATATCACATGGCCCAGCTTATATACAGACAAAGAGAGAGATGCAAACACACTTCCATGCAACACTTGCACACAACTGTTCACAGAAGCATGACTCATGGGAAACCTGATAGAGTTTGAACGTTTGTCCCCTCCAAATCTCATGCCGAAAAGTGGTCCCCAGTGTTGGAGGTGGGGCTGGCGGGAGGTGTCTGGACCACAGAGCAGATCCCTCCTGAAGGGCTGGTGCTGTTCTCATGGTCACAAGTGAGTCTCGCTTCCCTGAGTTCACATGGAGCTGGTTGTTTGAAGGAGCCTTGGCATCGCCCTCCTCTCTTCCTTCCTCTCTCATCACATGACTCACCTGCTCCCCCTTTCCCTTCCACCATGATTGTAAGCCTCCTGAGGTCCTAATGGGAAGCAGATGCTGGTACCATGCTTCTCAGAGAGCCTACAAAACCATGAGCCCAATACCTCACCTCAGGTGTTCCTTTACCACAATGCAAAATGGACTAATGTAGAAACAAACAGGGAAACAACCCAAAGGTCTACCATATGATGAACAATAAACACAATCCGTACAGTGGGTTATTATTCATCCATCAAAAGAAATGGGTACCATATCCAGCAGGTTGACTGAATTTAGAAATTACATCTTCCCTGAGGGGACCTCTTTCCTGAGACATATCAGACTTAAGAAGACTACACAAGCCAGTTTCTAAGGAGGTGCTCAGGCAATCCAGCACAGCAAAAAGTATGGATGGCCATTTATATTACCCAGAACCCCTAGAGACACCTTCAGCAATTTTCCCCCTAATTTCGTTGTCTATAGATTGTACATACTCAGCCTGTGTCATGGATTCATAAGCAGAGGAAGTATGACCTTCTAACACAACAGGTGGGTATTAAAACAACTCTTCTGGTTTGGAGATATAGGGGCTGATTTTCTGTCTCACCACTTAGCATTTTTATGCTGAATTTGGAACTTCTATTTTTCCTAAGAGTTCAATGTGGATGTCTATGCTGGCCTGAGAATCTCACCATGCCACAGATATCATGCCAGGTTCTGGGTGGTAACTCAACATTAGGCAGAAGTTATGGTGCCACTACTATGTATCAGGCCCTGTGCACTTTATTTATAGTATCTGATTATTCCAATAAACTTGTAATGTAGATTTTTAAAAAGAGAGAGAGAATGGAATGCTTATACATGCTACAACATGGACAGATGTCAGAAACTTTAAGTCAGAGAAGCTTGTCTCAACAGACCACATAGTCTATGATTCTATCTATATGAAATGTCCAAAACAGGCAAATCTTACAGAGACAGAAAGTAGGTTAATGGTTGCCTGGGGCTGGACTGGGGAAAGGAAGCAGGCTGATGGCCACCGGGTATAAGATTTTTTTGTGGGACGATGATAACATTCTTAAAACTAGATTACAGTGACAGTTGGCACAATTCTGTGAATATAATAGAAACCACTGAATTGTACACACTCAATGGGTAAACTTTATGGTATGTAAATAATTATATCCCAGTAAATGTTCTTTTTTTTTTTTTTGAGTCAGAGCCTCACTCTGTCTCCCAGGCTGGAGTGCAGTGCCATGAACACAGCTCACCGCAGCCTCAACCTCCTGGGCTCAGGTGATCCTTCCTCCTCAGCCTCCCAAATAACTGGGACTACAGGTGCATGTTATGCACCTAATCAATTCAGTAACTGTTCTTATCATAATCTGAAAAAAGTGAAAAGAGTCACAAAATAACAGACTTTGCAAAGAGTGCCTTGGATAAAATTTCAAAAGTTAATCTTCCATTAATTGGGTTAGGCACTTGGTTTTCCCTTGCCTGGTCACATCTTTAAAGTCAAATGCTAGAAATCTTTCTAGATAGTCCTGTGGGACTCTAAGAATCATGCATGTGGTTTCTGTTCTTGTTTGGGGGTGTTTGGTTTGTTCCCACTCTAGGGGTGTGTCCACAGTAGTTTAGGAAGATGGTAGGTGTACAGGACATACTGACTCCAGTCCTGGAAACCCACAGCACAGGACAAATTCTAGTTCACATGGTGGCTGCTGTGACCTCTCTGAAGATACATCTTCGATTTTAGTTTAGTCCCAAGGACCAAAACCACAGAGATGTGAACCAATGCCATCAACCACTCAGGATAACTCAGGTCCTAAGGTCAAGATGGAGCTTCCTATAACACTTGACACTATTTCTGATTTTTCCTTTTTATATATCACTCTATCAATAAGCACTAATTTTAAACCAATCACATTTTATGATTTACTAACTGTGACATAAAACTGCTCAAAGAAGAATTCATCTAACATCTGATCATGTTAATCCCCACCTCACACTGAAATCGGTGCTGACGGCTCACGTACCCGCTGCGTTGTGCTTGTGATATTCAATAATCTCAGGAATCGATCCAAAAGCATGCTTCTCTGCTAGGTAATACTTCTTTGGAGATGTTGCTGTTTCCTTTATATGGTAATGCCTGAAACCCGATGTGCCTTCTCTGCAACAGAAACCGGAATGTGTCAGAGTCAAGCAGAAACAATGTAGTCAGTGCACAGGTGCTTTCAGGTGGTAACCCGGGGTCCCCCCCACACGGCTCCTTCTATTCCTGGCACATGTTTTACTTTTCCCCATGTTCTTCTTCCCAGCTTCACTTCACATCAACAGGCAGAAGTTTTAAAGGGGTCACTGATAACATACGTGGTCCCTTGCCTGAGATTTTGAAAGAGGACATTTATCACCTCCATCTAACAACAGTTCAAGGTCAAAACAGCTAGGAGCAGCTAGTATCCTGCTGTTGACACAACTTGCAAATTTCTGGACACTTACACCTCTCACGTGAATAAGTTAAATGTATAAATGCACACATTCATCTTTAGATCTAGAATGTAGGGCTTCTCTGGCTATTTCTTGCTTAAAATACTTCCCAGACGACTCCTGCCCCTCTTAGAATAAAGTCCAGGATCTCCGACAGGACATGACCTTGGCATGACTTTGCCTCTGTGTGTACCTCGGGTTTCCCCCTCCCCTTTTCCTCCCACTCCACAGTCCAGCTGCAATATGCCTTTCCAGTGCCCTGAATTCACCATGCCCTCTCTGCCCTTAGAGTCCAGGCAGTTTTCTGGGTCAGAAACACTCCTTCCCCTCCATCCAAACTGTCCTGCCTCACCTGTCAGATCTCATCCTGGATGTCACTTGGGCCAAGACTTATGGTGGACTCAAGATGTGTCCAGGCTGTGTACCACCCCCTACCCCCACCCCCATTCACACATTACCCTCTTGCATGGCACTTGCCTATATGCCACCATCATGCACCACCACCCCACACATGCCACCACCATGCACTGCCACCATGCACCACCATCATATGCAACCACCACATGCCACCACCTCATACCAACACCATATGCCCCCGAAACATGCCACCACCACGTAGCCACAACCACACACCACCACCACACACCGCCACCACACACCCATCACCACGTGCCACCATCACACGCCACCACCACTCACAGATTATTCTCCTGGATGGCACTTACCTATATACTACTATATACACCATGCCACCACATGTCACCACTGCATGCCACCACCTTCTGCTACCACTATACGCCCACCACCACACACTGCCATCATATGCCACCACCACACACCACCACTGTGCACCATACTACACATCACTGCCACACGCCACTGCCATGGCAGCTCACACCACTGTGACCTGCCATCATGTGCCACCATAACTCCCTGTCTGCCTGTGTAGACACTGAGCTGGCAGAGGGTGGGGCCTGTGCCTACGCTGCCCTTGCTGGTCTCCTTAGTGCACGGTAATTATTTGCTGACCATTACTAAAGTTACTAGAACCATTCTTAACAAATGCACATGTGGAAACAATAGAGAAACTTGCTGAAATATAAACACAAAGAGATACTACAGACTTTAGAAATCAAGTTCAGGTTTTCTGTTTTTATGCTGAGATACAGCATTTTTTTTAAATTAGAAATCCATACAGGAGGTTCAAACAAAAACGTTAATTTTTTTAAAAATTGAATTACTCACCCTCCAAACTTTGAATAAAGGGAGACTGTGTACAAGCCAGGCTGACTGGAGTCCCTTACCATAAAACCACCTTCTTTATCCTAAAATCCAAGTTAAGAAAAAAAAATTACTTCAGTTACTAATAGCAGTGCCATGGAGAAAATCCAAGAATCAAATCTTACAATTTTAGGATTATTACCCTTTCCCAGAAAATCTGCTTTGGTGAAGAGCAACTTACCAGCCTAGCTTTGAGAGAGGTTTGGCCCAATCAAGGTTTACCAGGAGGGACAGCCTCCTGGCAGTCAATTCAAGAGGCCCAGGGGCTTCTCTGGGAATTGGGAATGAAGCAATTCTGTGCTCAGGTTTTTGTGGGACCTGATCATGCAGTTTTTACTGATAGGATGAAAAATAAATTGCTATAGGGTATGCATGGTAATCCACAAAGGGCAACAAAGGAGAAAATAAAAACTAGTTGAAAGCTGGCAAATGATCATTCTTTAGAAAAGCTATAAAATCTGCTTCTGTCTGTATGTTTGCATGTCTATGTGTCTATATGTGTTATGTGTATGTGACATTTCTATGCAATCTAAGATAATCGTTAGCAAATAAAGCTAGTTTAAAATTGTTGGCAAAATAAAATAGAAACATCTTCAGAACTTAATTTAGATATTTTGTCTGGGTCTTCTGGTCAGATAGGTTTAGGCTATTTCTGCTAGATGTCTTAAGGCAGTGGTCTGGTCTCCAACATTTTTGACACCAGGAACCAGTTTTGTGGAAGACAATTTTTCCATGGACAGGAGGCAGGGAGGGCGCAGGCAGAGGAGGGAGAGGAAGCGGAGAATGGTTTGAGGATTATTCAAGTGCATAATATGTGTTGTGCACTTTATTTCTATTATTATTACACTGTAATATATAATGAAATAATTATACAACAAACAATAAAAAAAGAGGTACAGATGGAAGTAGTAAATAAAATGATGGGCAGGCCGCAAATGGACTAAAATAAGTGTCAGATTCTGACTTAAAGTCTGCCACCAGATGCAGCTGTACAATTGAAGTACATCAACTCACTTTCCACTCACAGATAGGGTTTTGATATGAGTCTACAAGCAATTTATTTACTGTGATCTCTGATTTACTGCAGTCAAACTTCACTGCCAGCGTTAATCTGTATTTGCAGCCACTCCCCAATGCTAGCATCACTGCCTCAGCTCCACCACAGAGCATCAGGCATTAGATTCTAATAAGAGCCCTTGTATGTGCAGTTCACAATAGGGTTCACACTCCTTTGAGAATCTTATGCTGCTTATCTGACAGGAGGCAGAGCTCGGGCAGTAATGTGAGTGATGGGAGTGATGGAGAGTGGCTGTAAATTGAGATGAAGCTTTGCTCACCTCCTGCTGTGGTGCTCAGTACCAATCCATGACCCCGGGTTTGGGGATCCCCATCTTAAAGTCATAAAGCTATTGCTTATGTGATGTTTTTGATACTTGCTTGACTTGTACGTGAGCTTAATTAAAATTACTTCCCAGGTTTTTCACAGGAAACTAGGACTACTAAATGTTAAAATAGTAGTTAAAACATGTAACCAAAACTGCTATATATAAGAGCAACAACTCTATATACAGTGTATAAAGAAAGAAAGATGTATGTTTGGTGAAGAAGTTATACAAAGGACATGATAATGTGATTTTGCTAAAGAAAAGGTAATTTTGTCTAGTTTAGAGGTTGTTTCAAAATGAAGTGAAAAATGATAATAGATAAAAGTAAATAGAAAGAAATAAAGAGGAAAAAGAGAAGGGAGAGTCATAGGACTTGTCCCAGCAGGGTGAAAATCTTTAGATAGTTATTAAAAAATCAAACGAATAAGATGGAAATTCATGGGGCAAAAAAAAAGGTCTTAATACTATTGAAGGTCAGGTGAACCAAAATGAGTCCTTGCTGTTCCCTCAACATTAAAGGGCCCCAAGCCTGGTTGCTGTATTTCCCCCAGCCTGGAGAAATTTACAAAGCTGAAAGACAGAGATTACAATGAGAAGGCAGACCAAGGATTGTTTGGGGCAACAGTTGAGCCAGGTTAACCACAGTAAAGATTGACAAAAGGACCTTGATGCCTTGGCTCAACCCACTGCTGGGAACTCAATGTCCTCTGCACAAGAGAAGTAAGACCATCTGTCTGGGTGGAAAAGAGAAGTTCCTCAGTCTAGAACATAAAAATGTAAGGCATGATGAGATTGTGAAAGTTAGAATGTTTAAACAGGCTTTATGTAAGGTACTGTTGTCTCCCTTAGGTAAGTGTTTTACAAGAATGGACACCATATCTGACTGGGGAAATGTGTCCCCTGTTTAGTACTATGAAACAGAAGGCATGTAAATCCATCCTTCAAGCAATATTAATTAGACATGTTAAATGGGAGCCAGTAAGACCACCCAAGCCCACAGAGTATAGAGTAAAAGCCAGCATGCTGATGGGGACCAAGTCTCCCCTTGATAGTCCTTTGTGGTACATTTACTGGGGCTTGAGGGAAAAAACTTCTGAGGGCTGACCACTGGGACTTTGGACCAGAGAATTTCCATTTTAGGGCACTTACTACCTTGCTATGGGACGTCAACTGAGACTACCCCTGTGACTGAAGAACATACAATGATTGTGACACCTGAAATACCCATGCTGTCTCAGGTGATATTAGAGAAACACTCCAATGGGGAGAGCAGTGCCCAGAAGAGTTCCCCCAATAAAATGAAAATGGTTCCTATAAGATACTGCTACCTAGAGTGTGTGGGGGGAGATACCCAAGATTAGGGGCCTCTTTTACCCAGGACTGACTCTGGAACTGTGTGAGAAGCTGCTGGGTTCCACTGTGCCCCACAAAATCTCCCCACGGACCAACCAAGAGCTGCTTGGTTTGTGGGTGGTGGTCCCAAGAGAAACGGGCAACAACCTGTGTGGAAGGTTGCTACTCTGAAGAAGAATAAAAAAAAACTTTTTTAAAAAATGTTGAGCTATCTATAACTTACAGCAATTAGGTAAAGTATACTTTTGTAAGCAAAATTGAAACATTTGCCCTCTACATAGTTCCTCCAAGATTTGGAAACTATTTGTCAGTTTTCTCATTTTATGGTATAGTAGCTATTTGCATAAGTTCAATAAGAACATATTGTGGTTTGTTTTTGTTTTTGTTTTGTTTTGAGTCAAAACACTCTGTTACCCAGGTTGGAGGACAGTGGCATTCTCACTCACGCCTACCGCAGCCTCAACCTGCTGGGTTCAGACGATCCTTCTGCCTCAGCCTTCCAGGTAGCTGGAACTACAGGTCCACCCACCATGCCTGGCTAATTTTTTGATTTATTGTAGAGACAAGGTCTTGCTAAGTTGCCCAGGCTGGTCTTGAACCCCTGAGCTCAGGCAATTCTATGGCTTATGCTTCCCAAAGTGCCAGAATTACAGGCATGATTCACCACATCTGGCTAGAATATATTTACAGGATGCATTGGAAACAATGGTTATTTTACCAAAGCTTTGGGCTTGTGAGATTGTAAGAGCCAATTTTGAGCTCATGGAATGTAGGAAAATGACCATTACATGGCAAGAGTGACATCATCTTGAAGCAAAACCATAATGATGACCAATGTTTAACCCCCACTTACAAAGGTATCTGCAATAAGGTCTTCAAACAGCGCCTGTAGCATAGACAATCCCTCAGGAAGATGCCTGCTAGCCTTCCCAGTGGCCACAAGTCTTGGCAAGAAAGTCTGAGGACACGATCAGCTGCACACATTTTACCCCAAAAGCTTGCCACATAGAGAATACTTTCTGGAGGGCTGTGGTGGAGACCCCCTGCCTCAAGGCCACCTGAGACATGGCTTCTGTCTCTAAGTCCCTATTAAATGTTTCTTTTTGAGAAATTTTGTCTGCCTCTTTCTTCAGCTTCAGCAACCTCAACCTTTGGGGGTAGGTTTGCATAGACTCCCTCACTGCAGAACAATCTAGAAGCAGAGAGCTGTGGAGCCACTTACTAGGAATTCATTGAATTAATTGGAGCTGAAACCAAATCCACAAAGCAAGTATAAATACTTACTTCACTTCTGAGGAGCTGTTCTGCTTTGCTTCTGTTCATATTTCTGCAATACCATCTGAACAGGGAAAAAAAAACACATTTGGGCTTTCAAAATTACTTTGACTCTTTTCAGAATTAATAATGCTGTTCATCAATAATAAACATAACCAATAGGAACAAGACATCACTCGTAGTCTCAGTAATGGATAACCAGTAGCATTTTCATGTATCTACTTCCAGACATTTTTCTGCGCATATTTGTGTGAAAATACATATGTGTCCATATTCTATTGTTTTAGTAAAGTAGGTTCAAACTGTATGTACTATCTCATAATCTGACTTTTTCATACATCAGTATATAATATCTTTGCAATTCAAGATGGCTCCTTGGATCATGGTATGCCATGATTTATTTAAGCTATAGTCCCAGCCTGTAGTCCCAGTACTTTGGGAGGCTGAGGTGGGAGGATCGCCTGAGCCCAGGGGTTCAGGATCAACCTGGGCACCATAGCAAGATCTCATCTCCACAAAAAAATTTTTTTTAATTAGCCAGACTGGTGGCACACGCCTGTAGTCCCAGCTACTTGGGAGACTGAGGAGGAAATTCTGCTTGAACCCGAGTTTGAGGCTGTGGTGTGCTGCAATTGTGCCACAATTGTGCCACTGTACGCCAGTCTGGGCAACAGAGTGAGACCTTGACCCCCCAAAAAAAGCATTTCCAATTATTCAATACTACAATCACAGCAAGAATGAATGCTACTCCCCTGACTTGAACATGAAGGAAACATCACCTTATATTGCCATCTTTAGTTCAAGTTCAACCTCATTCCAAGCCCTCCTCCTACCAATGTGGCAGAAGAATTCATCGCAAGTCATTACAGAGACTCCTCACAAGACTTCACAAAGGTCCCAAGAGTCCAAAGAAACTGAAAATCCTGGAGCAGTCTCCTGGGTCTTCCAGACGCTCAGGTCGGCACAGTCCCAGCCCCATGACTGTGAGGCGCTACCATCAGAATACCTGCATCTCCCCCTGCCAGGTCTGGCCACCACCCCATGGCACACCCCAAGGCCCTGCGATCTGTGCCCCCTTCTTAACCTCCAGAGCACCTTCTCGATACTGTTCTCACCCACCTCATCCTCAGAGATACTCCTTCTCTCTATTTCCCTAGCACAATCAATCCCTCCATGTCATTGAAAGAAAACAAGCCAAAGAATATGAACTCAAGACCATTTTGGCTTTTAGTGGGTCTTTGTTTGCTTTTGTTTGAGCTGGGGTCTCACTCCGTCATCCAGGTTAGAGTGCAGTGGCACAATCATGCTTGTCACATCCTCAACCTCCTGGGCTAAGGAGATCCTCCCACCTCAGCCTCCTGAGTAGCTGGACTACAGGTGTGCACCACCACACCCGGCTAATTTATTTTATTTTATTTTTGTAGAGATGAGATCTCACTGTGCTGCCCAGACTTGTCTTGAACTTCTGGGTTCAAGTGAGCTTCCTGTCTTAGCCTCCCAAAATGCTGGGATTTTAAGTGTGGGCCACCATGCCCAGCAGGCCTTCAGGTTTAAACTGGTTTTGACAGATGCTTTTTAGAGGCCAGGGAACCATCTCCCACAGTCATATACTCTGCAATTGGTGTAAAACCAGCCCGGCTTCTCTGCATTCAACCTTTCATGAAAGATTCAGCATCTGCTTCTGGCCCCGCAAACACCCCGAGACAAGGGAACATAGAGGACTTCCCTGATAGAGGTAGGGACGTGTGCAAAGAACAGTAGACAGCACGAGATCGTTCTCTCTGGATTCTTTGGGTAGCAATCAAATGCGATTACAACCTCAGTGAAGCTGAGGACACTAGATATTTTATCTGGACTCCAAGGTGATGAGCCAGCCCTCAGAACTGTCAGCATCTCATTACCCAGGACCCACTTTCTGAAATGAGACCATGTTCCATAAAATTGCAGCTGGGATCTGTCTACTTCTGAACACAACTGAGAAAACACAATACATTGGAGGACAGACACTATTCCATGCATACGAGAAATGTGTCAAATGCCAAAAACAACCACCAAAAATTAACTAAGGAAAGAACACTGGAGCTCTAATTATGTCTTATAAACCAGAGGGATTTGAGAACCTGAAAAAAAAACCAATTGAGAATAGAAGACCTGGCCCCATATCTGCACAGAGGAAGCCACGGGGTGATCTCGGGTACAGACGCAGGAAAGAGGCTCCACCGTGGCTCTCTCTAGCAGATCCAGACACAAGACAGAGGAAGAAGGAGGTGCCTTCCTCATTGCTCAGTGCCAGCTCCCGGGAGGGAATACGGAAAGAAAAAGGCCACTGCCCATGGGCAGCAGCTCTGAAATTTCATTCTGAAGGGTCGTTTTTTGGTTTTTGGGTTTGGTTTGTTTGTTTACTTTATTTTATTATAGAGATGTGGGGTACAAGTGAGGATTAACTTCATAAGTAGGCTGCATGCAGGTGAAGTCTGGGCCTCCAGCTGGCCCTCACTCCCACAGGTGGGAACCCTTTGTGTTGTCATGACCCCCCCTGGCAGTGCCCAGTGACTGCTAATCCCTCCCTTGTGCTAATGCAACTAGCGTTCAGGGCCCACTGAGAACATGCAGTATTCGGTTATTTGTTTCTGTGATAGATCGCTTAGTATGAGGGTCTCCAACCCGATTCAATTTGCCACAAAGTCCATGATTTTGTCCTTCTTTATGGGTGCGTAATACTCCATCGTGTATATGTACCACATTTTCTTTATCCAGTCCACTTTCGATGGGCAGCAAGGTTGGTTCCATGTTTTACTATTGTAAATAACGCAGCAATAAACATACACGTGCAAGTGTCTTTTTCAGAGAACATAAAATTCTTCTCTGGGTATATTCCCAGGAGGGGGATTGCTGGATGGTATGGAAGTCAATTTTCAGTTCTTTCAGGAATCGCCACACTGCTATTCATGGAGGCTGAACTCGCGGGCACTTCCACCAACAGTATAGAAGCATTCCCTTTTTATAGCATTTTCAGGTTCCCTGGAAAAGGTGTCCCCTTCCTTGGGACATAAATTCAGGCCTTTAAGGGTAGTTGAAGGAGGGAGGAGGGAAGAACAAAAACAGATGAATAAGCCAGGGGTGGGTATTTCTAGCAGTTCAGGGCTTCTCCTTCCTCTCCTGTGACTGTTCATCCCCAGGCAAGAAGGAAAAGACACAGCAGATCCCCTGAGTTCTCTCATCAGGAGGGACGATACGCACTTTGAAAATGGTAAGGAGCCCACAGGACCAGGGAGTGTGGCCATAGATATCACAGGCCTCTCGGAAGCTGCCACAGAAATGCCTCACTGGGGTGTAATACCTTTTGCGGAAGGAAGGACACGTCCAGATATCAAGCCTGTGACTTGTGGGCAATTCATCAAGTTGTTCTATCAGAACCTTAATGTGAATTAGTTTTATTGTCTGGTCGCCTCAAAACAGTGTCTGAATAAAGGGAAGGAAGAGATTTATTTAGGGCATTTAGTCTCTGTTGGAAAGGTCAGATCCTGGCCAAGCTTCTTGGAGAAGATGGGTGAGGGCGTGTCATGAAAAGAAGTGGTAGAAATGAAGGAAAATATAAACCAACCCACTGACTGGCTGTCAGTCTTAGCTGTTCTCTAATCTGGACACCACGCCTAAGCCACCCCCTCAAAGTCTTTATCCTCGTCTTTTTCCAGTTCATCTTTTTGTTTGTTTGTTTGTTTGGGGGGTTTTTTGGTTTTGTTTTTGAGTTGGGGTCTCACTCTGTCACACAAGCTGGAGTGCAGTGGCACCATCATAGCTATTGCAGCCTCAACCTGCTGGGCTCAGACTATCGTATTCTTCCACTGCAGAGCTTCCTGAGTAGCTGGGACTACAAACACGTGCCACTATGCCCAGCTAGTTTTTTTTATTTATTGTTATGCTTCCCAGGCTGGTCTCAAACTCCTGGGCTCAAGCAGTCCTCCTATCCTGGCCTCCCAAAGTGCTGGCATTACAGGCATGAGCCACTGTGCCCGGCAACTTCTTCCAGTTCTAAGTGTCCTTTCATTTCTGTCACTTCCTTCCCTTAACATCTTACCATCAAGAATGCCCTATCATTGACCATCACAACGAGCTCACTTTCTTTCCCAGCACTGGCTTCTTGAGCCCTCTCCTTCCTACAGAGCTGATGGAGTGTGGAGGTCACAGCCAGGTTCCTGACAGTCCTGGGAGTCACAGGGTCGGCGATCCTGAGTCCAGCCCAGTGGACAGTCTGCTCCTGGGATTTCTCCTGGGCCCCAGCAAATAGCAGAAGAACTATCCATTCAACACTTGGAGAAGACTTTTGTATTGAGCCCTGGGGATGTTAAAGATGTGTTGCAGGATGAGCTGTGGCGAAAAATCAAAATAAAAGCCAAAACATGGAGTAGGAAGATAGCAGAACGGGGTCTCCCACATGGGAACAGGTATTTGTGGTCATCTTCTGGGCATGGCACAGTGCCAGGCGGCATCCCTGGCTTAGCACAGCGTGGAGGTGAGTTCTCACGCCAGGGACCAGCCACAGAAGTCCAGAGTCACACAGAGGAGGTGAATCTCTCAGACGAGAGGAAATGTCAGATTAAGAGATAGCCCAAAACCCATGGCCGTGAAGCACAGATCAGCATCTAACATCTCTATTTAAAATCTCATGAGGCAAGAGAGAAGGCCTACTCATACTGAGATATAGGTTATCTGGTTTCCAAACACCCTCCTCAAATGATCGGTTAGCTCTCAGTCCTGTCACTCCAAAACCAAGTCCAAGTTTTCACCTTCTAGCACCTTCCCAATTCTGAAGATTTTGCACTATTTTCCTAAAACCTGTTTAAGAGCAGATGCACTATTTTATATATACAGATCTGACCATTAAGTTCATGAATTAAGCTGAATATCACTACAGCTACCTTCTGAAATACTCCCCTTGAGAAGTTATGCACTGATGCCAGTGCCTTATTCACCTGTCAAAGCAACTTTCTGGATCTCTTTTTTTTTTTTTTTTTTTTTTCAGAAAAAGTTCCAGAATTGCTTTGACAAGTAGATGAGGTGCTGGTGTCAGTACATAGCTCCCCAAGGGGACTACTTCAAAGCTGACCGTACTGACATTCAGCAGTGAGGTATACAGCACTTTTTCTAGGATGAATTCACGAACCTAATGGTCGGACCTCATATATATAGTTTATACTCCCATCTACTTCTAAAATCAGTCAGGGATCACACCCCACTGAGTGCTGTGACCTTCTGAACCCGTCTACCTTTTTCTAGATCTTAAGTTGCACTCATGTTATAGTAAGTGATGTGAACAGAGGAAATGGAGTGTTGTTTTTACAGCATCAATACACAACCATAGAATGACCACAACAGAGCATCTGAGACAGGCAAACCTTATATTAAAACTTGGCCACGCACTGCTGATGGCCACATAAATGTGCAGCTGCTCTGGGAAGCAACCTGACAGCGTGTATCAGCATCTTCACAGTGTTCACAGACAGCCCTGAGCTCACGCATACGCGTGGTTTAGAGATCTACTCTAAAAAGCAAGAGGTCGTCCCAGTTATGTTTATACAGCAAAGCTACCTGAAACAACCTACACAAAACAAGGAAATGATGGCATGAATTACTGTACGGTCGTGTGTTTGGTTGTAATCTCAAGGCCTAGTGCAGTGCCCAGTACAAGCCAGGATCTCAGGAAATAATGAATGCATTTATAACTGAATGAATGACTGAGCCAGGAAAACATTCTCAAAGAATGCTAAATTCATGGGGAAATATGTAACACTCATAATATGCTGGTAAATGCAAAAGAGGATATAAAACAATACATGCGGCATGGTTTTATCTTTTTAAAAACAGTAAAAAGATTGCAAGGAAATATACTAATGTTAATAGAGGTCAATTCTCATTGATCTATGAGTAATTCTTCTTTTTAACATTTTTTCATATTCTCAAGGTTTTTAAAAAAAATAAGAATTATATACTGTTATTTTTGTTAGGAAAAAAGTATAATAAGGCATGTCTTTTTAAAGGCCACTCTGTGAAATTTTATTCACATATCTTGAATGACTGAACAATGATCTGCATTTCAAAGTCAGCTAAGTTGTGATCTGTTTCAAATCAATTCAATTATGCTTAAGTCATTTCTGCATGTAAATGATAGAACTTGTGTAACTCCATTCACACATAGCACCTTAGGAAAAAAGTATCACAGAGATTAATTCTCAGGGTCTTTCACCACATTAAACAACTAAGTTAATGATGACACCAACTTCTAAAGAGAATAAAACATATCTATTAATTTTCAAAATGTCTTAATAATTAGGCAAATGAGAGCATTTTCTGGTTTCCACATTCATAAGATAAACATTTACTTACTCATATTGATCTAAGTTGTTTGATTTCTTTCCTGTTACATAATTACTTGGGATATATCCTTCACTCCTAGAAACAAGAAAAATACTTTGAGTAAACTGAAATTGCTTGGTAGAGAGGTTATTAAAAGAAAGAAAAATTATTGCCTTTCTGGAATAATTAAAGCATGCTGCCTCATGCTTATTGGGAAGACTAGCCAATCCCAATAATTCAATAGATCTATTTCATTTGACATTTTACAAAGTATTTCAACATTTGATCCTCACAAAAATTCTGAAGTAGGTAGGCATCATACCTATTTTCTGGGAGGAAAACCAAGGCTTAGAAAAATTTGGGGATTTTTTTTTTCAAGGTTCCGAAATCAGCCTGCAACAGGGCTTGTACTTAAACTCTGAGCGGTGACTATGTCCAGACTCTTCCAATACTTCACAATGCTTCCCCAAAATTCACAATTTCTTTGTATGTATTAAAGAACTCATAACTTCAGAAAAGTTAAAGTGCTGGATTAAAAACTCCCTCCAGTCTAATACCTCATCAGTCCTGACAGAACAAGTTCACAACGGACAGTACCAGACCTTTGGGTTAGTATCATCTAAGGAACCTTTTAAAAAGGTAGATTCTTGGGTCATATCCCAGGAGATCTGAACTGAGCCTTATGTGGGGCCAAAGAATGTTCAATTTTACCCCAGATGACTTTAACACAAACCATAGTATAAGCACTTCTCTGTTGGTAGGAGCTGAGAACTCCAGCATAGGAGAAAGATAAATATAATGAGGCTGACAGTTAAGTTTGTGAATTTATCCTAGAAAAAAGGCTCCATACCTCATTGTTGAACATCACGACGGTCACCTTGAAGTACTCCCCTTGGGAAGCTATGCACTGACACCAGTGCCTAGTCTAACCATCAAAGCGATTTTGGAACTCCTGCATAAGCTTCCCTAGGAGCTGGAACTATAGGCATGTGCTACCATGCCCGGCTAACTTAAAAAAATATATATATATAAACATATTTTTTCAATAAATTGAATAAAAACCTTATAAGATTAAATTTGAACTATTAGGAAGAACTCTGTCTCTCTCTCTCTCTCTCTCTCTCACACACACACACACACACACACACACACACACACACGCATACATGTAGCTCAGCTACATGGAGAAAGCCCCAAGCAATGATAGTGCAGCAGCAGCTCGAATCCTGGTAACCAACTGTCATCTCTGAATATCATTTAGGACTAAAAGAAGCCAGCACTCCTTAGGGAAATGTCAAAATTGTCAGTCTGGTCAGGAAAAATCCAAGAGCCATTCACTGAGCCAGAAAGCAGGAAAGTTCAGCAGGACTGATGAGTCTTCCACCAGACACAGCTACCACTGGCCTAGGATAGGACTATTCATGCCAAAAGACTAATGACAGCAATGGCTTGAGACCAAACATCTGCACATCGTGAAACATTATTAGCTGGCACTATTAGCACTAGAGAAAGCTTAGTCATCGGCCCATTATTCTTAAAGTTGGTTAAGAATGAAAATGTTCTCCTCCCTTTCCTTCATGAATGAAATGACCTGACTGACAGGGCAGTTCTTTAGAGAATGAGTCAAGGTAGATGGAATGATGCAACCTGGAAGTCTACATTTTGCAATCCCTAATGAAGCATGGGTCAAAGCAACCATCGTGGACGAATGCCATCATCACAGGGGGAAGTAGGGATGAAGAACTTTACGACGGAGGGATAAGGTCAAGTGCTGGGCAAGCTCAACATCACTAAATGCCGGCAGCCAGAGTCACCTTCTGTGGACCAAGCCTCTGGCTGTCATTGCCAGCTTGCAGGAAATATAAGGAGTTGCACATTAAATGACACCCTAAGAAAAGCCATCAGCTTACCTAGAAGATGGCTCACTTTACAGGGTAAGTGACCTAGTTTTAACAACAATTTAAAAATGACAAAAGAATGGGGACAATTGTAGAATAAGAAGAAGCATAAGAGACATGTTAGCCAAAATGCAGTGAGTGCATCCTGATTTGAACAAACCAACTATGAATACATATTAGACCTGATTGAGGAAAACTGAGTCATTGCTTCCATCCTTCGACATGGGTCAGAGAAGTGTCTACTCTCATTCCACTTTTTTTTTTTAAGTAGAGTTTTACTGTGTTGCCCAGGCTGGAGTGTACTGGCATGGCTTACCACAGCCTCCAACTCTTGAGCTCAAGCATTCCGCTGCATCAGCCTCCCTAGGAGCTGGGACTGTAGGCATGTGCTACCATACCTGGCTAATTTTTTTAAAATCTTTTTTAGAACTAGGGTTTCACTCTGTCACCCAGGCTGGAGTGCATTAGTAGCAAGGTCACAGCCACCACAGCCTCTAAATCCTGAGCTCAGGCTATCCTCCCACCTCAGCTTCCTGAGTAGCTTGGACTACAGGTGCATGCCACCACACTTAGCTAATTTTTTTTTTCTTGGTAGAGACAAGGTCTTGCTGTGTTGCTCAGGCTGGTTAAAAAGTCTTTAGAGATTAGATTTAGAAGTGAAATGACACAATGACTTGAATTACTTTTAAACATTATAGAAAAATATGGCCGGATAAGTAAGTCAAGATTGGCAAAATACTGGTAATTTTTGAGGTCAAGTGATGAGTCCATTAAGCTATTATGCACTTTCTGGTTGTTTCAAAATGTTTATAATAAAAAATTTTATAATAAAAATCCGATCTGCTGTTTGACAAAGAGGGGCAGTGACGACCTTCTTGAAACACAGGAATAAAAGCTTAAGAGCTACGAGTTGCAAAGAAGGTAACCATGACAGTAAACCAGCACTCAGACATGCTCCCCTACTGAGAATGAGCAGGAGAAGGGCCGTGCCCACACCAGAATGTTCCATGCTCCTCCAGAAGTGAGCTGAGGCCAGGAACTAGGAGCGGGGAGACACAGAGCAAGCGTGTGTTCTGGCACCTCAAAGTGCCGCCCCTTCCTTCCCATTGGAACCCAAATATAAACGAGTTTGTGCTTCAGAGGTGACCAGGGCACAGGGCTTTCTTAACAAAGCCCCAAGGTACCATCCCTCATGTTTCCACATCAACCCATATATTTATAGAAAAGAGGGTGGAGAGGATTGTTTCCTTTAAGTCCTAAATTAGCTTATACACACATTGCTTGCTGTTTAATTGCCTGCATGTCCATATGTGTATGTTTTATATATACACACATGCACACACACATACGAGGTCCAACATATAGGTTGGCAAACCATCCTAGAAAAAGTGCTACATGCCTCACCGGTAAATACCACTACGGTCACCTTCGAAGGACACCCCTTGGGAAGTTATGCACCAATGCCAGTGCCTAGTCCACTCAACCAAGCAATTTTGGAACTCTTTCTGGAATGGCCACCAAAACCATTGTCAATATTTGTTGAGGACTGACAATTAAGTTTGTGAACTTGCTACCACACACTTATATCGGCAGCACTGTAAAATAACTGTATTGGAACACCCTCCCTACTCAACTGATCTGGCCCCCAATGACTTTTCTCTTTACTCAAAGATAAAGGAATTATTGAATGAAGACATTTGATGACATTCAAGACATCAAGGGTAATAGCACAAGAGTTCTGATGGCCATTCCAGAGAAAGAGTACCAAAATTGCTTTGACGGTATACTAGGCACTGGCATCAGTGCATAGTTTCCCAAGGGGAGTACTTTGAAAGTGACTGTGGTGATACTCAGCAGTGAGATATGTAGCACTTTTTCTAGGATGAGTTTGCGAACTTAATTGTCAAACCTCATACACACATATATGCACATATACACAAATATACACACACATTCTCATATACCCTCTCACTTCTCCATATACAAACATGGGGGTCACAGAAGTCAAGTGAGAAGAGGCTTCAGTATACTGTGCACGTGTGTGCATATATACACACATATGTACAGACATATAGACGGAAATTCTAAAAAAAAAATTATAATAGACTATTCCTTAGGAAAATCTGACCAGACATGGTGGCTCATGCTGGTAATCCTACCACTTTGGGAGGACAAGGTAGGAGAATTACTTGAGGCCAGGAATTCAAGACCAGTCTGGGCAACATTGCAAGACTTCATTTCTACCAAAAAAATAAGATAAAATAAAATTATCTGGGCATAGTGGCATATGCCTGTAGTCACAATTACTTGGAAGGCTGAGGTGGAAGGATGGCCTGAGCTCAGGAAGTCAAGGCTGTGATGAGCCATAAACATGCCACAGCACTCCAACCTGGGTGACAGAGCAAGACATTGACTCAAAAAGGAAAGAAAAAAAATTCTAAGATTACTCACCGCAAAGGGGGACAAAACATAAAACATAATTTTCCCCAAGGTCAAAGTGATCAAATTAAGCACAGAAGGAGCAGAAAGAGACCAGTGTGATATATTCTAACGTGAAGAGAGGGGATTGATCGGTTTGCACGTATTGAGTGACCACTAGGAAGACACTATGTCACTGCAAAGTCATACATGTGCCCCATTTATGGTCGGTGGAACTGTCTCACCAAGTGACTGTCACCGTCACCTTCCCACTCAGCTCTCAGCCACCTGTGCACATCACACAGAGCAGGACACCTACCCGTACTTGTCTCTTGCTCTCCACCAGTGAACGTCATTCTTTTCTAATATGAGATACTCTTGGCCTCTCTCCAGTCTGAGATCATGTGCCTCTGTGGCCTGGAAGTCATACATTGCCACCACAATTTCCTCACTGCCCTCTTCCTCTTCAGGCGGAATTGGTGGAGGAGGCCTTCGCTGAACAAAGAAGAGAACATTGAAAAATTGAGTCTCCTCTGGGAAGCTGGTCATGAAGCAAAGCCCTACAGGAGTCACATGTCACCACCAAATAAAGGAAAGACCTCAAGCCTGCCTGATATAATCTAGCAACCCTCCCAGGAAGTGGAGATTCACTTCCACTTCACAACTGAGCGATGGTGGTTTCAGTAACCCAGCAAGGTCACTCCCGTCAGACCACGCCCTGGCTGGGCCCAGAGTGCCTATGATTTCTACCATATCCGCCTTCTCAAAAGCATCTCAAGAAATCACTGAAGACACCACTTTGTCTTTCTGTGGTCTTCAGACTGAAATATTCCTTTCAAGTCCCACACAGACAATAACAGGACCCCAATGACAAAATCGGGTACAATTAAATGAATGTTATCTGACACCAAGACACATTTAAATAAGCCATAACACATCTGCTTCTCAGATAGTCCTGGTGGAAAACAGTGTCGTGTGAATGAATTCAACATACTCAGTAAACGGTAAACACTACCAAAACTTAAAGATGCAAAGACTTAAAATGTAAAGATGTAAAGGTTTAAAACCAAAGACTGAAAAACTTCAACTTGAAGACTTAACCCTCAAAAGTCCAAGGCCACCTACCTTCTTTGTTTCTGGTGCTGGAGGTAGGGCTTTTCTTATACCTGAAATCGCCAACAACAAAATAGGTCAGAATACTGTCTATTGATGATGGATAAAAATAAGGTATCAGTAATTTTAAGGAAAATTAAGAGTTTACGCATAGACAAGAAGCCCTCTCTGACCAACTCTGGTGCACATGGCTTGTACCTCTATTCCAGAATTGAAAGCTGCCACATTGGCTGGTCTGTATTTCTGCCTTCCTGAACAGGACATAAATGCCACGGGTTCAGGGGCCATGTCTTCCTCTTTGTAAACCCAGTGGTGCCTAAACTGGGCACTCATCAGTGCTTGTTGAGTCAAACGGTAAACTGAAATCATGACACCACTGAAACATTAGTCAGCTCTGCAGTCTGCCCCTTTCTCCACAGTCCTAGAGTTTCAGCGGGCGCTTGGCTACCCAAGCTAAAGACTGTCATTTCCCAGCGAGGCACGGCCATGGGACCAAATTCTAATCAAAAGATATAAATGAGGTGTGACATTTTCACTTTATTTTGTTTTATTTTTGAGTCAGGATCTCACTCTACCAACCAGGCTGGAGTGCAGTGGCATGATCACAACTCACTGTAGCCTTGACCTCCTGGGCTCAGGCAATCCTTCTACCTCAGCGTCCCGAGTAGCTGGGACTAGTTACACACCACTATGTTTGGCTAATTTTTTTTTTTTTTGTAGAGATGAGGTCTCACTACATTGCCCAGCCTGGTCTTGGACTCCTGAGCTCAAACAATCCTACTGCCTTGGCCTCCCAAAGAGCTGGGCATGAGACACTGTGCCCAGTTGCCATTTTTAGATCTTATTCTTTTTTTTTTTTTGAGTTAGAGTCCCATTCTGTCACCCAAGCTGGAATGCAGTGGCACACCTGCTGGGCTCCGGTGATCCTTCCACTTCAGCCTTCCAAGCAGGTGAAACTACAGGTGCGCACTACCATGCCCAACTAATTTTTTTATTTATTGTAGAGACAAGGTCTCACCAAGTTGCCCGAACTGGTCTCAAACCCGTGGGCTCAGGCAATCCACTCGCCTTGGCCTCCCAAAGTGCCGGGATTATAGACTGAGCTACCGAGCCCGGGTTAGATCTTTTCTTGAAAGACCTCCCATGGGCATCCTTGAACCGTCTCCCCCTTTCTGCTGCCAGGAAGAGAGAGACTGCTAGAGCCAGAGCAAACTCTAGAACACTCCTCCCAGCCCCAGACCACCCACTCACCACCTTGGTATTATTATGTGAGGCTGAAATCAATTTTTCTCTGGTTTAAGACACTGTACCTTTGGGATATCTTTTCACAGCAGGTTACACTGCATTCACTAATATCAAACTAAGAAAATGAAGAAATAGGAGGCCAGGTGCAGTGGCTCACACCTATAATCCCAGCACTTTGGGAGGCTGAGGTGAGAGGACTGCCTGAGCCCACTGGTCCAAGACCAGTCTGGGCAACTTGGTGAGACCTCATCTCTACAACCAATCAAAAAATTAGCCAGACACGGTGGCGTGTGCCTATAGTTCCAGTTACTTGGAAGGTTGAGGTGGAAGGATCGCCTGAGCCCAGCAGGTTGAGGCTGCATGGCCGTGAGCATGCCACTGCACTCCATCCTGAGTAACAGAGTGAGACTCCAACTAAAAAAAATATATATAGGAAGCAATAACAGCCTTGGAAACATGGGCCTTCCTCTTCAATGAGTTAAGTGAACGTCAGGACATCCCAGGAGAATCAGGGTGCTAGACTCCTAGAGCTGGACTGCTTGGCCCAAGATAGTTATCTGGCCTGGTGGCCTCTCTGCCACGTGGGTGATCCGCTTGGACCCAGAAGCCCTATGAGCCCTGACCAACCCAGCGAGCACCCCGCATGGTGCAGCAGGACAGGAGAAGGGCCGTGACCCAATCACCATCACGGGTGTCCCGCAGCACCACAACTTTGAATCTCTGTGTTTAGCTTATGACCGAGGGCCTCTCATTTCCAGGATGCCTAAGGGTTCAAGCATCAGATTTAACCCAGACATTTTTCATCTGATCATTTACATGAGTCTCATTATGAGACCTCGCCGCTTCCACAGACTGTGAAGCTGTTACTCAAACCCAGACCACTAAGCCCCATCAAGGTGACAACAGCCCTGCTCAGATCACAGGTGCTTTGCTCTTTGAGGCTTCCAGCCTCATGGCTAGGAAGTTTCAGTGGGGAAGAGCATTCGTGTGAAGAAGGCTACTGATGGGGCCACGCTAGGTTTACACTTCAACAGATTCTTCTTTTTTTTTTTTTAGTCAGGGTCTCACTCTGTCACCCAGGCTGGAGTGCTTTCTTACAATAGCATGATCACAGCTCACCACAGCCCCAACCTCCTGGGCTCAGACAATCCTCCAACTTCAGCCTCCTGAGAAGTTTGGGACTACAGGTGCACACTATCACGCTTGGCTAATTTTTTTTTATTTTTTTGTAGAGATGAGGTCTCACTATGTTGTCCAGGCTGGTCTCTACCTCTTGGGCTCAAGCAGTTCTCTTGCCTTGGCCTCCCAAAGTGCTGGAATTACAGCTGTGAGCCACTGCACCTGACCTGAATTCATTTTTAACAGGATTTAATCTTGTAATAAAAGCTCCCCCCAAAATAAATCCTTTGATTTGATGAGAGGGTTCCACTGCTAAGTAAGTATAATTCTTCTTTTAAAACACACCTACCCTAATTTACACTGCTCTACAAAGTATACTTAAAATCATGTCACATTCTTGCCATACCAATAAATATGTTCATTCTGAGCACAATATAATTGTAGAATAAAATGAGTACTTACTACTTTCAAAAAGATTATATTTCTCACATCCAGGTGCTAACTTTTCAGTTTGTCTGCAACATTGATAACTTCCATCTGTCCAGAATTTAGGATGATATTTAATCATAATATTATTGTTTTTCTTTATTTCTGTAATGCATAGACACATCGATGATTAGCGAAATCACACAGACACTACAGAATGCTTTGTAAGTAACCCTGTCCATCATACTCATCTCTCAGGTACCATGTTTATTATGCGAACACCCTCGTAATACCATGTGACTTAGCATTCAGGAAAGCTTCATGGTTCTCTTTCACTTCTTCTTTTTTTTGGTTTTTTTTGGTAAAGCACCCTTGTTAGCAGAAATGACACCATGATGGATCAGGGCAAAAGTGATCACACAATCATTTTCTTCTGCAGGAGAAAAGTGGGAATTGGGCCAGACAAATCACCCATTTAGACACTTCCTGACCACGCAGTCCATCCACACCAAATGTTGGCTATGGAGGAATTTCTTTAAAAATGCCAAGTCCCGTAATCCTCAAAACACGTGTTTTACCTACAAATATATTCCACATTAAACGAAGCCACACTTTTCTCAGAAACTATTTACAACCACTAGAGAGAATCAGATTTTAAAAAGGCAAGTTAACTTTAAGAGACTGGAGTCACTTATAGCAAGGGAACATCCTTGGAGAAATACATACTATAGGTTAGGAGATGATGACTGCAATAGATACATCTGCTGTATTTCTGGTCCAGTGATAACAATGTTACATCTGCTACAACTATGCACAGATCAAAGTCCTTCCCATGAAATTTACCTTCTTTTAATTTCTTCACCCACTGGTCTCTACTTTGCATACTGGGTGCAAAAATGTAAAGCGTGTTGGCATCATGAACAACCTAAAATAAAACACAAGACAGAATCAGCAAGAAATAGAGCACCTCTGTGCAGCACGCAACTCTAGGAACCACAGGCACCAGTACATAACTCTCCAGGGACCAATTCAAAGCAGAGAACCCAGATTCTTCCAAAAACCAAACTACTTTTTAAATTCTACATTAAGTGGGATTCCCATTTTGTAAAGAACTGTGGTTTGTTTGTTTGTTTTTGAGATGGGGTCTCACTCTGTGTCCCAGGTTGGACAGCAGTAGTACCATCACAACTCTCCGCAACCTCCACCTCCTGGGCTCAGGTGGATCCTTCCACCTCAGCCTCCCGAGTAGCTGGGACTACAGGTGTATGCCACCACACCCAGCTAATTTTTTCTTTCTTTGTAGAGACAAGGTCTCGTCATGTTGCCCAGCCTGGTCTTGAACTCCCCACCTCGGCCTCCCAAAGTGCTGGGATTACAGGCATGAGCCACCAGCCATAACTGTGTGTGGAAGAAAAAAATATAGACAGAGGCTAGGATGCTCAACGAATCTTGGTATTTCTTTCCATCTAATTAACCAAGTTCCATAGATAAGCTTGGTGTAACAGAGATGATTCCAACCCAGCATTTTTCTCAATTTTTCTCACTCCTTTAGCTTCCTTGCCATCATCAACAGCTGCAGTAGCCAATCATGTTAAGCTCCAATTACCCTGGCTCTGGGTTACATGTTTATGGTCATTGACTCAGTGAATCCTGCCATCAAGAATTAGTCTTTCCATTTCACAGATGAAGAAACTGAGGCCTACCCCCAGTCCTTCACCTCTCCAGGAGGCACCATTTACACCACATGAACATCATGGTATCCCCTAATGGGCTACCTAATCAGCTCATCACCACAGGGCTAGCAACCCAGAAAGGCAGGATTCTCACTCCAGAGCCCATGCTTTTAACCACAGTGCCTGCTTCAGGGTAGCTCCTAGTGGGCAACTACATTTTATTTATTTTATTATATATTTATAAATATAAATGTATATTTGTATTATTTTTTAGCTGGGGGTCTCACTCTATTGGCCAGGTTGCAGTGCAGTGGCACAATGATAGCTCGCCACATCCTCGACCTCCTGGGTTCAGTTGATCCTTCCACCTCATCCTCCCAAGTTGCTGTGAGCATCACCATGCCCAGTTAATTTTTTGATGCTTTTGTAGAGACAAGGTCTCACCATGATACTCAGGCTGGTGTTGGATTCCTGGACTCAAGCAATCCTCTCGCCTTGGCCTCCCAAAGTGCAGGGATTACAGGTGTGAGCCACTGCATCCAGGCCCAGTATTGTTTTTAATATTATAAAAATAATTTTTAAAGTCCTGGGAAACTAACCCAGAAATTGTCACTTTACCCTTGATGGTCAGTCACAAGGTAGAAACACCTTGACTGGCTTCAAAGTAATACACGGCTAGAAAGCTCCCTTCACCACATCCACACCCAACAGGATAAAAAACAAATAGCTAGATCATGACAAATGGCTGCTCCTGACACACTCAACTTATTTTAATTAAACACACAGATCACACACTCTAACAGCAGTGTGAACACCATGGAACCAACAATGCTACACACACATGGCACCTTGCTGGGACTACAAAAGACTCAAAAATGAATCACACTTAAAGCCTGTCTCCAAGACATGTGCAAAAATGCCTTAGTACGAGACAGAATGTGAAACCTGACATCAGAACTGTCAAGTGCCCAGGAATATGGAGGTGCGTAGCCTCATTCACTCAGGACTTCCACACTCTGTGGATTTGTCCAGGCAAACACCTCTGTGCAGGGGACTCGGGTTAAAACGTGCCATGAGACAGTCCTTCCAGATGGACTTGGTGACATCTGGGAAAGACTGCCAGGGCTTCGGACCTTCCAGAAACCCATGGTGGATTAGAATAATAATTAGACTGAGCTTGGTGGCTCAGCCTGTAATCCCAGCACTTTGGGAGGCCAAGGTGAGTGAATCACTTGAGACTAAGAGTTTGAGTCCAGCCCAGGCAACTTGGCAAGACCTCATCTCCACAATAAATCAAAAATTAGCTGGGTGTGGTAGCGTGTGCCTGTAGTTCTGGCTACTCGGAGGGCTGAAGCAAAACAATCGCTGTAGCCTAGCAGGTCGATGCTGGGGTGGCAGTGAGCATGCCACCGCACTCCAGCCTGGGTGATGGAGAGAGACTCCAACTCAAAAAGTAATAATAATTAAACTTATTATGATAAGTTACATTGGGCCAAGCACGTTACAGACGCTGCCTCACTTAATCTGTACAGCAGCCCAGGTTCATATGAGTGTTAGAATCCTCACTGTTCAGGTGTGTGGGATTGAGTCACGTGAGCAGGATTCCTCCAGCCCAAAGGCTCTTTTAATTCATATATTCCTCACAACACCTTCTTGCTGTCCCTGGCTGTTCCCTCCTGGGTCTGCCCTTCCAAGCTCCAAGCAATCCAACTCCTCAACGCTCTCCTCTGATCACCATCATAAGCTCGCAAAACTGTTGAAGTCTGTTTAAGAGTAGCTAAAAAGCTGGGCTCGGTGGCTCAGCCTGTAATCCCGAGCCTTTGGGAGGCTGAGGTGAGTGGACTGCCTGAGCCCGCGGGTTCGAGACCCGCCTGGTCAGCGAGACCTCATCTTTACAATAAATCAAAAAGTCAGCCGGGCGTGGTAGCGCATGCCTGTAATTCCGGCTACTCGGAAGGCTGAGGCGGAAGGATCGCCGGAGCCCAGCAAGTCGAGGCTGCGGTGGCGGGGAGCAGCCACTGCACTCGTCTGGGTGACAGAGTGAGACTCCGACTCAAAAAAAAAAAAGAGTAGCTAAAAAATAATAATTATAATAATCCACATTCCAGGTTTAAATGTCAAGAACTGGCTTGATATGCTAACCTGGGGCATTTGTATTTCTCTAAGAAGTTTCTAGAAATACCACCCTACACCCCAATAATAAGCATCTCATTTCAGCATCTCAGGTAATTTGGAAGACTGAGGACATATTTGGGGTCAGCATCCTTCCCAAAGCAAACCTCAGATCACACCCCGTCAGCCTCCTCCTGAGTCAGCCATGTGAACAGGTGGCTGTGGCAGGGTGGTTTAGGTTGCGTCTCTCGTGTGCCTTGAGTCTCATGATGAGCCATCCTCCCACAGTGGCTTGTCGAGAAGGGATGAACTCTACAAACTGTGAAGTGCAGGAGCTGTTCACCAAGGAGGGAATGCTCTCCTCAGTAGACTACTAGCCCAGCAGCTTTCCTCCCCCATCCATAGCATCCTTCACTCATTCATTTATTCAACAGACATTTGACTGGTGTGGTGGCTCATGCCTGTAATCTCAGGACTTTGGGAGGCTGAGGTGAGAGGATCACTTGAGCCTAGGAGTTCGAGACTGGCCTGGGCAACATAGCAAGACTTCTACAAAAAAAAAAATAGCTAGGTGTGGTGGTACATGACTGTAGTCCCAGCAACTCAGGAGGATCACCTGAGCCCAGGAGGTTGAGGTTGCAGTGAGCCATGATCACGTCACTGCATTCCCACCTGGGCAACAGAGTGAGACCCTGAATCAAAAAAAAATTTATTCTGCAACTTTTGATGTCAGTGTGGCATAGGAGAAACAGCATGAATGTCAGACAGACAGATCTGAGCCTGGAACCCAACACCTCCTGGGAACGCCCAACCCATCAGAAGTGAATCATCCATGGAAGCTTGAAGGAGAGATGCTCCCAGAGCTGGTACTGACTCCTCCCATTTTCTCCAGCCCTCTCTGGGACTGGAACATGCAGGAGAGGAAGCAACCCCAGGCTTCTTCTGGTGCCTTTGGGAATGTCTGCTCCTGCTTTTACCCCTTGCACGTGAACCTGACGCAGTGTTTCACCATGAGCATGGGTGCTGGGATCTAGACAGTCTTAGCTATGTGTGAGTTGTAATAAGAGATGACCTTTCCCACCTTCAGATCCTCTGGTGTAAACGACAAGGTTAGAGTCCAAGCAGGCCCTCCTTGATTAACTTTGTCAGGTTGTTTTTGAAGCTTTCTTGCATGTATTCATCTCAACAGTTTTAAACAGTTCAAGGATGGACTGTGTCCTGTGCCACTTTTACCTTCATTCATAAAACCAACCAAACTTGCAGAGCAATCTCCTGTTCTTGAACAGCAAAAATCCTCATTCTGGGTCTGGAATCAGGAGCACCATAGCTCCCCACAACTGCCTGTCACCCACAAAATATCTAAAAATCATCAGAAGGGTGGCAGAAGTTCCACTGAACTTCAAGTAAATTACACACACAAACACATACACACACATCCCTCATTATGTATGCATTAGATACACTTAATCAGGAAGATTTAACCTGGGCTTTCTTCTCTATCTGGGTGGTGCATGTAGTATTAACAGCAGCAGCCATCATAAGAGAAGTAATAACAGTAGTAATTCTAGCACCTAGCGCCTATCTTGCTCTTAACCACCTGTCTAAGCAAGTCAAAGATTACCTCAGTTAATTCTCACTACAACTCCACCAAGTGAGTGCTAATGCTGCTATTTCTTCCAATTCTCAGGAGGGGACACAGACACAAGAGAGGTCAAGTGACTTGTACAAGCGCCCAGAGCCAGCGGGTCAGGCAGTCTAGCCTCAGAGTCCCTCTTTCAGCGCTTCTGTCCCTGCTCCTCCCTCAGGGAAGTGACACATACAGAATGAGGAAGTGGGAAAATGAAATTAAACCAGGCCTTCCTCCTCTGCATCACTGCTCCATCGTGGAGAACCATCCAGAAGCTTCGAGGTGTTAGCTCACAGCTTCCCAAACACCTCCATCCCCTACACTGGTAAATGTCTGTTTCAGATGAAAAGAATAATTTCACAGCAGCAATTTAAAATGACCAAAAGTTCATGGGAAAAGGTGTTTGCTTCTTCCCCTCGGGATGGAGGAGTGACCGGACCACAGTCCCAGGCAGGTGATTCTCACTTGGGATGTTCATTGCTCCAGGAAAGCACAAAACATCCTCAAATAGAGAGGGGATGGGGAGGTTCAGGGTCCAATCCACATTCATGTGGCCCGCCCCCAGGCAGGTGATGCCAAGATCCTGGCCAAGATCCTGGCCTGGAAGCAGCTTGGCCACTGAGGCCACACCTTCTCAGAGCCTGATGTGTGCATGGGGGCTTGGCCAGCTCTCAAGTCACAAAGCGACTCTGACAAGCCCTGATTTCCTCAGTCACAAGTGAAAAAAGCTATTCGCCTTCTTTATGCAGTAGGATCACTGTGGGGGGAAAAACACCACGAGCACTATTTAAAAATACAATTTAATAAATATATAACACAACAGTACAGCTCATTTCTGCACAGAGGAACGCATGCCTGGCATGCTTCTCAAATTCACAAGGAAAACCGCACCACACAGTTTTCTTTTCATTTTTTCTTTTTCTTTTTTTTTTTATTTATTTGAGTTGGGGTCTCACTCTGTTGCCCAGGCTGAAGCACAGTGGCATGATCATGGTTCACTGCAGCCTCAAACTCCTGGGTTCCCTCCTCAGTCTCCTGAGTAGCTGGGACAACAGGTGTGTGCCACCACACCCAGCTAATTTTTTTATTTTTTGTAGAGACAAGGTCTTGCTATGTTGCCCACGCTGGTCATCAACTCCTGGGCTCAAGCGATCCTTTCACCTCAGCCTCCCAAAGTGTTGAGATTACAGACGTGAGCCACCACACTTGGCCTCATCCCATGTTTTTCAGCCTCAGACCCACTCCTTATTCTATCTACTCTGTGATCAAATCTGAATATTAGTAAATAAAGTCTGGAGTTTGGAAATCCAGGCTCACTGGCGGAATCTAATAGACCAAAAATGAGAGTAAGATCTTGTTTCAACAAAGACTTAAGCAGTTCATAAAGAAAAGCAGTAACAATTAAGGAAGTAAATGAACTAAAAACCAGTCATGGAAGCAAGGACAGGACACTACGGTGCCAGACAGCAAACACAACCGCCACCCAGCACTGCGCAGCCACACTTCGCTGGCTCACCTGAAATGGATACTTATTCTGACAGGGGATGGCGCTGTCATCATCCTTCACTACCTCCACGCACTTGATTTTTGAAATATCAATAAACCCCTTTCTGTATTTTTTCTGTTAAAAAAAAAAAGGAGGAGAAGCATTACAAACAATGGTAAGATATTAGAGCAAATGTTATTCACAGTGATAGTTATTCATGAAATTACAGATTCACAATACTGCAGTTTCCTTAATCATTACCTAAATGATGTCTCTCACTATCAAAGCCATTCAAAATACTAGCACTGTGATGATTGTAATCAAAATTATTAAATCTTTTCATTTCTCAAGATGACATTGTTCTGTCCCCAAAAGGCTGTAGAACTAATGAATTTTCTTTTACTGCTGCCTTCTCCTCCCAGACAAATACTTTGTTCAACCTCATCTTCTCGATGACAGTCAAAGCATTGAACTGAGTGCAGTGGCTTACACCTGTAATCCTAGTACTTTGGGAGGCCAAGGTGGAAGGATCTCTTGAGCCCAGGAGCTCAAGACTACCCTGGGCAACATAGTGAGACCTCATCTCTGCAAAAAATTAACAGGTCATGGTGTCATGCACCTGTAGTCGCTACTTGAAAAGCTGAAGAGAGAAGACTGCCTGCCCAGGAGTTGGAGTCTGTGATCAGCCAAAATTGTGCTACTGCACTCCAGACTGGACAACAGAATGAAACACCAACCCAAAGAAAGAAAGGGAAATTGGAACTAGCAACCAATTCCCGATAAAAACCTCTAATGCCCATGCCATAAGTGATACGATAGACAAGTGGGACCTCATCAAACTGACAAACTTCTGCAAAGCCAAAGAAACCATCAAGAGAGCAGGGAGACAGCCCACAGGAGTTGGAACCTTCTTTATGGCTGCATAATATTCCATTGTGTATATGTACCACACTTTTTAAATCCAGGCCTCTTCTGATGGGTAGCATGACTGGTTCCATGTTTTTGCTATTGTAAATAATGCTGCAATAAACATGTGTGTGCAGGTATCTCTCTCTCTCTCTCTCTCTCTCTCTCTCTCTCCTGTTTTTGTCTCTTCTCTGTGTGTGTGTGTGTGTCTTTCTCTCCTTTCTCTGTCACTTTCTCCCCTTTCTCTGTCTCTCCTCTCTCTGTCTTTCATCTCTCTCCTCTCTGTCTCTCTCTTTCTCCTCTCTATCTCTCTGTCTCTCTCCTCTCATTCTCTCCTCTGTCTCTGTCCCTCCCTCTCTCTCTCTCTCTCTCTCTCTCACACACACACACACACACACACACACACACACACACACACACACACACACACTAGAACCCCACGGCCCTCAGCCTTCAACATTTCTCCAGCACTTGTCTCCCTGCCCTGTCCCCTGGCTCCTGGCTGTGACAGTCCCATAAGCACAAGTCCTCCCCACACCCCACCAGGCCTTTGTGGCTGTCAGCTCTTGGGTGTGTCCCATGAACAGAACACGGCAGCCTTCACAGACACCAGCGTCCTCAGCCCTGGGCGGCCACCCTGTCACTTTTTTACAGAGAATATGGCAGCCACCCCGGGGACAGTCAGTGCACTTGAAGACTCTCCTTCTCTCTCACCGTCTCTAAGCAATAGCTCAAAGGACACAGCAGGGTGATGTGTGGCTCCACTGGGGCTCACAACACCCCTTTGAGCAGGACTGTCCCCTTGTTCACAGACAAGGACACCGCAGCTCAGACCTACCTCCAGGACCTCAGCTCAAGCTCCCCCGCATGTATAACACTCCAGCCACAAGGAGGTGAGAGATGTGTACCAGGGGTCAGCAGGGCTCCAGGCTGGACCTTGGTGCCCAGCTAGGACAGGAGGAGGACACACCCAATGTCGTGTCCTAGGGTTCACATGTCCTGTCAACAAACATGCCAGACCCCTGTCGTCCAGCCCAGACCTGGCATCCAGCCCTCCACCTCCCTCCCTACCTATCCCACCCACAAGTCCTGCACGTCCCTGCCTGCTATCTCACTGCTAAAGCAATCCTCACCAGCACCACCAATGCCCAGGCCAGTGGCCTGGCCAGAGCTGTCAGTCACTAGTGGGACTATGGAGAGCTGATGCTCTCTCTGCCCTCAGTGGCCTCAATGTTGGATCATTCTTGTCTTCCTTTTCTCCCTTCCCTTCGGTTTTTCACTGGACAACACCTGTGTTATATCAACAACGAGTCAAGGAAGACAGAAAAAAGACAAGCTTGGAAAAGCTCACTTCTGAGCCTGGGACCTAGGAATCATAACAGGTGCTTGGATGCCTCACAGCCAATCTGCCAGGCAAGGAGCGCTGTGCCCATTTTACAAACAAAGAAACTAAAATTAAGAAAAGTGTCCAAGTTCACAGTGACAGAGACTGACACGGTAGGTATCCCATAATGTAGCAACTGCTAAGTATACAAATGGTGCCACCAGGGCACAGAGAATGGTGGCTTACATGTCGGAGGTGGGATGGCAGGGAGAGAATAAACGGTACATGCAAAAGAAAGAATATTTCACATGACCTGCTTCCTCATCTGTAAAATGGGTATAATAATAGTATCTATGTCAGACATGTCCAACCTGGTCCCAGGACAGCTAGTCATGTGGCCCCACAAAATCTTTTAACATCACATGTTTCTTAGCATTGATTTTCTTCATGACTCCAACATGGTTCCATTTTTGAAGTTCATAGTCACGCCTCATTCATGACATCACTTTTTGGCAACACGTACATTTGTGAGCAACTAATTTCAGTGATGAGGTCCACTAAGAGCAAAATTCAAGCAACCATTTCTGACGAGCACCTTGAGAACTCACTAAGAATTGCAAATACTTCCATCAAACCAGACACTGATGCATTAGTTTTACAAAAACAAGGTCAAATTTCCCACTAGTTTTATATTGTTCTCATTTTTCTAAACTTTATAATAAAAAATATTTAAAAATAAAAGAAGTCTTATTATGTATACACTAACTATATCATATAGTTTGTGTGGTCCAAGACAATTTCTCTTGACTCGACGCAGCACAGGGAAGCCAAGAGGTTGGATACCCTTGCTTTATCATACATTTGTTATGCTATTTAATGAGTGATTATTTGCTAGGAGCTTAGAAGAGTGTCTGCCCATAGCAAAGATCTGCACGTCTTTGCTAAGTAACTGTTAAGACCTCAGAACACCAGGTTGGAGTCTGCTTCCAGAATGCCCACCTCCACGCATCTCCTGCTCTAGCTACTAAAAGCAGTTGTCAGACATGGACCAATCTATCCAGGAAAATTCGGGATGCCTTGAGTTGATTTATGTCCTCTAAGTTCATGCTCTGTGATATGTGATCTCCTAACATACTGTTCCAATACTTGGATGGACTTTACTCCGATATCTTGCTGGCTGGGCACAGTGACTCATTCCTATAATCTCAGCACTTTAGGAGTCTGAGGGAAGAGGATGGCTTAAGCCCAGGAGCTGGAGACCAGCCTGGGCAACATAGCAAGATCTTGTCTCTACAAAACAAAAAAATCAAAAAATTAGTGGCACATGCCTGTAGTCCCTGCTACTCGGGAGGCTGAAGAGGAAGGATCGCCTGAGCCCAGGAGGTCGAGGCTGAGGTGAGCCATGATCGTGCCACTGTACTCCAGCCTGGGTGACAGAGTGAGACCCTGACTCAAATAAATACATAAATAAAACAAATATCTTGCTCTGAAACTAGCAGATCAAGGCTCAAGTTTAAGTGGCTTATTCATTATTTTACCAATCCTGCCAGCAAGCACGGACAGGACCCCAACTGGGCACTGAGCCTAGTGCTCCGAGCTCCGAGGGAGGGTGAGGGTCTCTTGGAGAGGGTTTCACAATGACACAACAGGCAGAGGAGAGGAGGGTGTGATTCCCAGTCCAGGCATGGTTGAGCCCATGCCTTTTCGGACACTGACGAGTGGGCAGAGGTGGGTGGGAGCCGCAGGGAGGTTTCAGAGGAAGTGACACCCTGGTTTGGTTTTAAAGGATAAGTGGAAGTTTCCTAGGACACTGAGGAAGACAGCAGGATGGCAGAGCACTGAGTGTTCAGGGAACAAAGCGTCTCATCATGACAGGATCAGGGGCTCGGGGCGGTGCAGGACACCAAAATGGCTATCGGAGACCATGTTGGGAAGGTATATCCACACCAGACAGGAGCGTGGGCCTGTCCTGAGGGTTTCAGCAGGGAAGTGGGCGAGCCGCACCGGGTGGGCTTTCAGAGATCCTGATGAGTGACTGCAGAGGCTAGGTGGGTAGGGAGGCCAGCTGGGAGGCAGTAGTTGAGGTGGGAGGTAACAAGGCCAGAGTCAAGTCCATGGCAGGAGTCAGGGTGAGGAAAGTTGGACACTGAAGATGTGGGAGGCAGAGTCACCAGGTACACAGCCACCGAGAGTCACCAGGCGTGCAGTCAGCGAGGGACAGGGGGATAGGGAAGAAAAGTGGGAAAGCTCAGGGGCTTGAGGCTAAGTGACCGAAGATACTGATGCCATGGACTTTATTTTCTTTCTCTCTCTCTCTCTCTCTCTCTCTCTCTCTCTCTCTCTTTCTTTCTAAGTTGAGGGTCTCACTCTGTCACCCAGGCTGGAATACAGTGGCACAATCACTGCTTACCACCTCAATTTCCTGTGCTCAAACGATCCTCCCTCCTCAGCCTCCTGAGTAGTTGGGACTACAGGCACATGCCACCACGCCTGGTTAATTTTTTTATTTTTTGTGGAGATAAGGTCTCGCTGTGTTGCCCAGGTTGGTCTTCAACTCCTGGACTCATATGATCCTTCCGCTTCAACCTCACAAAGTGCTGAGATCCCAGGCGTGAGACACCGCACCCAGCATCCCCATAGCTTCCTTAAACACTGGACAGGCCAGCCTGTCACAGCGACTCTGCAGAAGAGCCCTGAAGGGAGTGAACAGGAGCTCATGGAGAAGGCTTCTGAGCACACCACAGTTAATACTGAGAAGGAACATTGAGTCTGTCTCCACTTAGACTATTCTTTAGAATTTGTTCAAAAAGCAAAACCCCTTCATGACTCCTGAAGGATGCTACACGACTGTCAACATTGTGGTCCTAGGAGGAATAGCCAAGGTCATTACTGTCTTCTTGTCACATGTCCCTTCTGTTCCATCATCTTAACCCTGCCCACTAGACAGGAAACGTGATGGAGCTAAGGCCTCTCCTCACCCATCTTTGAATCCTCTGAGCTAAGACGACTGCCCAGCACTTAGTTGGGTATTCATTCGACAGTGAGCTGAGCTGGCATACAAAGAACTCTGTGTGTGGTGGTTAGGGGTGGGAGGTCCCCTCTTGTTCATCCTCTGTGAACTTTGCAAAGCTTGAGAATGGAGATGAGCAGTGACCACTTGACATACTGATAAACCAGCGGGAACACCAGACAGAAAGACGAGCTATAACTTGCTTAAAACCACACCTCAGCTGGAGGCCAAGCTGGGATTCAATGCACGAGATGCTGTCCCTGGCAAGTCCTACAAGGCACACAGTTTCCTTTAATGGCCAGGATACTCAGTATTTGAACAATACCAATATCAATCCTAATTTTTATTTTATTTTATTTTATTTTATTTTAGAGGTGTGGGGTACACGTGAGGGTTTACTACATAAGTAAATCACATGCTGGTGAGGTTTGGGCAGCCAGCAGACCCTCTCCCCCGCTGGTGGTGGACCTGGTAACCACTGTGTGGTTGTGTCCCCTCCCTCTCTCTTCCTTCCTCCCCTAACAGGGGCCAGCATCTGTAATTCCCATCCTTGTGCTCATGTGACAGTGACCAGGGCCCGCTTAGGAGTGAGAACAGGCAGCATTCCATTCTTTGTTTCCATCTAGTATCAACCCTAAATTAAATTAAATTAGAAAAAAATGTATATAGCTCACCAGGCTGGTCCAGGTCATCTGAGAAGTCTATATGCTCAGGACACCATGTGGCCTTTCCCTGGCACCCTGAGCCCATCACGTGCAGTGAGAGGCATAATAGAGTTTCCTGTCAATTCACCAAAGGACTCCTTTTCCCACAGCGAAAACCAAAGGACTCCTTTTCCCTTGACTCCTTCTGTGGCCATTCCATGTGCTGCCACAGGAGACACCTACTGGGCGAGTCACCTCTGCACTGCAGGAGGACCCCAGCTGGAGGACATGAGCTTTAGAGACAACAGATCCTGACTCCAGCCTCTGCTTTGCCACAGGTAAGCCATGTGGCTCCGGGCAGTTTCTGTTCTCTGCCACGGGTAAGCCATGTGGTCCTGGGCAAGCCCTGTCCCCTCTGTCCTTCAGTTTCTGTCTCTGAAGAAACAGATGATAATACTGTCTTTGCCAAGCTATTGGCAGGATTAAAGATGTTCCTAGGTGCTCAGTACAGTGTCTGCCACATGGACTCTGATGGTTAATTTCATGTGGCAGCTTGCCCGGGCTGAGGGATGCCAAGTAGCTAGTAACACGTTGTTTCTGGGTGTCTGTGAGGGTGCTTCTGGAGCAGGTTAGCATGCGAATCAGTAGACTAAGGAAGATCCACTCTCAGCAAGGGGGGTGGACATGATCCAACCCCTGGTTCTCAGGTCCCCGGACTTGGACTGAATTACACCATCAGCTTTCCTGGGTCTTCAGACTGCGGGCGGCAGAGTCTCAGCCTCCAATTACATTATCCTTTCCCATAACAAAGCTCAATAGAGATAGAGAGAGAAGAGAGAGAGAGATGTGAAAGAGAGAGAAACAGAGGGGGAGACAGAGAGTGAGAGAGAGATTAGTTCTGTTTCTCTTGAGAGCCCTAATACAAATTCACTCCCTAAACCGTAAGCGTTTACTGTTAGTTTTTACCATAACCCTAGGAAGTCATCAGGAAACTGACTGTCTGAATAGTTATGAGACCAGGTAAGGACCCCAACAGGCTGAGCCAGAAATGAACTCAAATCTCTCAAAAACACTAAGCTTCTACTTGGCTCCAGGGATCTCCAGTTTGAATATTTATGGACTCTTATAATAGAAGATAAAATTGTGTCCAGAGCTAACAGTGCCAGAGCACTCACTGTGAGCCAGCACTGAGTCAGTCTCCTCACATGGATAAGCTCCAGGAATCCTCCCAGCATCACAACATGAGACCTGCCACCACCTCCTTCTACAGATAAAGAAAATCAATACTTAGGGAGTGTCATCCCCTTGCCCAAGGTCACACAATAAGCTTCCAATTCTGAATTCCTAAGTGCCATCTAGACTCAAGTAACCTGACATCACTTAACGATGTGCAAACATCCGCTCAGTGGAAACTTTCTAAGTGTAGAGCTCTTACTCAGCTGTAAGACCAACCGCAAGTTCACAAATTAAAGACAAGCGAAACTGCACAACAGATTAGATGAAAGCGACAACACCGCTTGGAGGAGACAGGCGGGCTGTGGCTGGAACCACTAGTTCTCCAAGCAGTTCTTGGCGTCCCCACACTTGTGTCACCGTGAGCCAGGGATGCCCCTCCCATGCTGTCTCTCAATTACAACCCAAGGGGACCTCTGTGTGTGCACAAACTGCCATCTTGTCACAGGGCCCATGGGGCACCACTGCCCTGTCTGTTTTCAGTCTGTCTCTGTTCTCTCTCAACAGACTCAACAATTAAAACAGATGCCAAATCCAAACCCAAAGACACACTGCCTGACAGATCATGTTACTGATAAGGGTCCATTCAGAGAATGCAGCTTTATTCATAATAGAAACAGTGTATAAAAGTGCATACTCTGTAGCATATAAAGCATAGAATATATTTATATATTATATATATAAAGTATATATTTGTATATAATATTATATGTAATATTATCAGGGGATAAAATTTGTTTTCAAATTAAGAAGGCAAAGTCTAAAATTTCTGGAACTTGCAGTTCTCAACACATGCATAGCACCAAAACTTGTGGGTAGCACTCACTACATCCCATTGTGACAATTCATCCTTGCATTCAACGTGTGGGCTAGCTTTGGACCCTCAGCCACATTCATTAAACATGGATTCCAGGATCTGTCTACCATCTTCAAGGCACAGATGCTGAAGTACCATAAGGCTGATGAAAACATACACAGTCCCTTCCCCTTGAGGAATTTACACAGCCAGACATTTGCTAAGGTTACAGAGAGGAATGATAATATTTACAATGAAAGTCTGAGTGGTAGCTGGGCATGGTAGATCATACCTGTAATCCCAGCACTCTGGGAGGCTGAGGCTGGAGGATTGCTTGAACCCAGGAATTCTTGGCCAACCTGGACAACATAATAAGACCTTGTCTCTACCAAAACATCAAAAAAGAAAAAATGATAATAAGCCAGAGTCAGAGTCTTGCTGTGCTGTCCAGGCTGGTCTAAAATTCTTGGGCTTAAGCAATTTTCCCACCTTGGCCTCCAGAAATTCTGGGATTACAGACATGAGCCACCACGCCTAGAAAAACCTGCTGAACATCTGTGGTATTCTGAGGATTGCTTTAATGTTTTAACACTGCAGTCAATTCGTAGAGCCCCCAGGCTTTTGAGCCTGGCAGGCTTGTGTTTAAATACCAATCCATGGCCTCATACAAATGAATTAATCTCTTCCAGTCTTTATTACCTCATCTGTAAAATGGGAATATTAAAGTTAAGACAATATCTATCTCGTTGATTATTGTGATGATTAACTGTGATATGTTCATATGCACACAGCACAATTTTGGGCCATCACAATTATGCAATATACATTATCTAGTTTAATTATTTTGTCTTTAAATCTAAAATTGGTAAAATTTTTCAGCATTTAAACTTTTCTTCCAACTATAGAGTCTTAATTTTTTAATACTATATAGTCTCTAATTTTGTTATAGAATTTAACAAGAAAAAGAGATTTAAGGATAACATAGCAATATTTCTTCACTTTCTCCTTAAAAGAATTCAGTATATAATCCAAGAGTTCAATGATTATAAGAGAAGACAACTAAGCTTGACGATCATGCAGAAAAGGTTGCAGAACAAACCAGGCAACAAGGATAATAGCAGCGATGCTGTTTCTCTTAAAATAATTTTTTTTTTTTTTGAGTTGTAGTCTCACTCTGTCACCCAGACTGGAGTGCAGTGGCCGCTCCCGCCACCGCAGCCTCGACCTGCTGGGCTCCGGTGATCCTTCCGCCTCAGCCTTCCAAATAGCTGGAACTACAGGTGTGCGCTACCACGCCCGGCTAATTTTTTGATTTATTGTAGAGATCAGGTCTCGCCAAGTTGCCCAGGCAGGTCTCGAATCCACGGGCTCAGGCAATCCACTCACCTCGGCCTCCCAAAGCACTGGGTTTACAGGTTGAGCCACCAAGTCCGGCCTAAAATAATATTTTAAGTAATTGTTTTTAAAAATAACTAAAGGGCTGGGCATGGTGACTCAAGCTTATATTTGGCTGAGCCCACAGGTTCGAGAACAGCCTGGGCAACTTGGCGAGACCTCATCTCCACAATAAATCAAAAAAAATTAGCCAAGAGTGGTAGCATGTGCCTGTAGTTCCGGCTACTTGGAAGGCTGAGGTGAAAGGATTGCCTGAGCCCAGCAGGTTGATGCTGGAGTGGCAGTAAGCATGCCACGGCACTCCAGCCTGGGTGATAGAGTGAAACTTCAACTCAAAAATAAAAAAATAAAAGTAGGCCGGGCTCGGTGGCTCAGCCTGTAATCCCAGCACTTTGGGAGGCCGAGGTGAGTGGATTGCCTGAGCCCGCGGGTTCGAGACCCGCCTGGGCAACTTGGCAAGACCTCATCTCTACAATAAATCAAAATGAGCTGGACGTGGTAGCGCGCGCCAGTAGTTCCAGCTACTCGGAAGGCTAAGGCGGAAGGATCGCCGGAGCCCAGTAGGTCGAGGCTGTGGTGGCATTGCACTCCAGTCTGGGTGGCAGAGTGAGACTCCAACTCAAAAAAAAAAAAAAAAAAAGTGACTAGTCTTATTTACTGACTACCATGGGAACTCGGGACAGTATTTGCTGAGCATATACTATATGCTAGATATGGTGCTAAGACTTGAACAAACATTTTCACAGCAACTTTATTCATAATAGCAAAAACTGAGAACAACCCAAGCATCCATCATCAGGTGAATGGATAAACAAATCCAACCAATGGAATACTTCACAGTAACAGAAAGAAATGCAATGCTGAGACAACATACTGAATACATGTCAAAATAGTAATAATCAATTAAAAATTGTATACCTGATGCTGAATTATACCTCACATCTTAAAATAATTTTTAAAAAATAGTATGCTGGGTGAAAGAAGCTAGCCTAAAAAAAAAAGTATGTGCTGTATGAGTTTGTTTATTCTAAAGTTCTAGAACTTGTAAATTAATCTATTGTGTCAAAAGTTAGATTCGCTGTCTGGGTATGGTAGTTCATGCCTGTAAATCTCAGCCATTTGGGAGTCTGAGGTAGGAGGATTGCTTGAGGTCAGGTGTTTGAGACCAGCCTGTGCAACATAGCAAGATCCCATCTCTACAAAAAAAAATTAAAAATTAGTTGGGTATGGTGGCATGTACCTATAGTCCCAGCTACTTGAGAGACTGAGGTGAGAGGACTGCTTGAGCCCAGGAGGTCGAGGCTGCAGTGAGCCATGATTGTATCACTGTACTCCAGCCTGGGTGAGAGAGAGAGAGAGAGAGAAAGAGACAGAGAAAGAGAGAGAAATTCTGTCTCAAAAAAAAAAAAAAAATCAGCAATGACCTAGGGATGGTGGGAATGAAGGAGAAGGGATGAATGCAAAGTGCCACGAAGAAGCTGTGGAGGTGATGGATGGGTTCTGTATATTTATGGCAGCGATGGTTTTGAGGCCACATACCTATGTCAAAATTCATCAAGTAACAACATTCAAATATATGCAGTTTAATAGGATAGGAGGGTGGCTCACGCCTGTAATCACAGCACCTTGAGAGACGGAGGTAAGAACATTGCTTGAGCCCAGAAGTTCCAGACCAGCCTGGGCAACATAGCAAGACCTCATCTCTATAAAATAAAATAAAAGTTTAAAAAATATGCAGTTTATTATATATTGATTAGATACCTCAATAAGGCTGAAAAAAAATGCATGGCTGCCATTCTCAGGGGCCCTGAAGTCTGAAAACACTTGGAAACTGCAAAATTCTTTGCTAATAATTTAGCATTCTAAAATATAAACTTAAATCAACAATAACAAAAGAGAAAAAAATGGGTGTAAAGATTAAGCAAAACAACGTTGGTATCTAATGGGCAGAGGCAGTCATGGATGGATCTCTCTCACTAAAATGAAGCCTGGGCCCTGGCATTTGTGCCAACTTAGACTCGCCCGCCCATTTGACTCATCCCATATTAAATGAATTTCTGGGTAAGAATAAAAAAAAAACAAAATACCTCCTCCCAAAGCTGGTACGGGATGCTCACCTCCTCCTCCTCCTCCTCACCCCATCTTTAAGGCAGGCCTGACAAGGGCACCAAGCAGAGACTCAGGGAAGGCACCGTTATGCCTTCTCCAATGCCCACAACAGGGCCTGGTCCATGGAGGGCCCCAGTCACCTTGTTGGAAAGTCCACGAGCGAATGAGGGCAGGGCAGGAGGGAGTCAGCCCAGAGAACTATGGCTATTAGACATCTCTCGGGTCTGTTTTTACAATAACCAGTCACACCCACCACTTTTTCCTTTTCTCTTTTCAATGTCTTTTTTAGAGATGAGGTCTCGCTCTGCTGACCATGCTGGATTGGAACTCCTGGGCTCAAGAGATCCTCCCTCCTCAGTCTCCCAAGTAGCTGGGACAACAGGATCATGCCACTGCGCCAGGCACCACCACTTTTTCTTTCCAATAAGAGGTTTTTTTGTTTTGTTTTTTTAAAATCTTGAAGCCTTTTGTCTTTTCTTTTTGCTACAGCTTTCTCAGATAGACAGAAGGGCACAGGCAGGCCAGAAATCTCCCGGACCTGCTTGGCAAAGAATAACCTCCAGCCTCCATGTCCTCCACTCTCTGCTCCACCCATGTGCCCTGCTGTCATGGGAATACCCAACTGACAAGGTCACTGTCCCATAGCAGTCCTCAGAGACGCACATAAGTACTGTCAAGGGACCCTTCCTCAACTACAAGATAGTCATCATCAGAGATATCGCTGTAATCCTTGGGCTTTTTTTCTTTAAGCAGAAAAAAGCAGGAAGGCCCTTTAGCTGGGGTTTCAGTTCTTGGATTGCTGTGGCTGGCACTGGCTGGCAGCACTTGCTTCTGTGCTGGGTGGTATTGGCGGGGGGTGCATGTGTGTGGAGGAGGGTGCATGAGGTGGGTTGGGTCTGTGTGCGTGCATGTGTGTGGGTGTGCATGCATGTTCTGTGGCTCTCTAGCAGACACTTCTTGTGTTCATGTTTTTTTTTAATGACACTTGATATCTTTCTGAAAGCAGAAATAACCAGAATCATAGAAACATGATCTCTTGCCAACAGGAGCTTGGGAGATGAGCTCTGTGAACTTCTGATAGGGGTCGCAGGCAGCTAACAGGGCAAGACAGAAAGGGCCATTTCTGGGCTGGGTGGGCAGCTGGTAATTCAGGCTCGCAATGGCCGATGGCATGTGCGTGGATAGCGAGACCTGCAGCTGCAGCCCATGCAGGGACTCAACTGTGGACAATGGGCTGATGAGGTGATAGCTGGAGAGATGACAACCCTGAGAGCAGAAAACCATTGTTAGTCCCCCACAACCTCAGCCTAGGGCTGGATTTCTGTAAAGGCACAATGTTGAGTGGCTCACAGACTCCTGGGAACCTTCCCTCACCCCGCCCAGACCTGGCCTGTTCCTCCACTAAGAAAAACTCCTCAGGCCAGGTGTGGTGGCTCATGCCCATAATCCCAGCACTTTGGGATGCCAAGGTGGGAGCATTGCTGAGCCCAGAGTTTGAGGCCAGCCTAGACAACATAGCAAGATCGCATCTCTACAAAAGTCAAAAAAAATAGCCTAGCTGGTGTGGTGGCACTCACCTGTAGTCCCAGCTACTAAGGAGGCTGAGTCAGAAGGATCACCTGAGTTCACGATCGTGCCACTGCACTCCAGCCTGGACGACAGTGGGACCTCGACACACACACACACACACACACACACACACACACACACACACACACACAAAGAATTACTTTTAAAACAATTTCTTGCACTGACTGGGTGCTTGATGACATCAAAGAAGTTGTGTTGATATGTCTGGACATGTGGTAAGGGCACCAAGGTTCTGCTTCATCTGGGACACCTGGACTTTTGGAGGTGTGTACTGAAGCATCTGTGGAAGAGGCTGGGGTCTCCACAAGAGATAGTGAGAGTAGGAGTATTTGCTACTTAGAATGGCAGTGGGAGAGGTGTGATCAGGGTCATCTGACTGGGGGTGTGGTCTCTGTACTATTCTGTCTCCTCTTGAATAACTTTAAATGCTCTATATTAAAGAGTTAAACAATACTTCTCATTGGTTTTCTAAAATCCCCATCAAAGGTATAATTGGATCTACCTACAATATTTTTGTGAGCATACAGAAAGAGCCCATTATTAACTGGTAAAAAGTAGTGATGGCCACTTTTCTTAGTGCCACCCATAAAGCTGTGGCTGTCCCTCATGGTCATGTGCACACTAGGCTCAGAACAGGAAGCAGGCCCTGGAAGCCACCATGCCAGTGCATCTTGGGACACAGCTGCTCTTGGGGTTACACAGCTCCCTGCATCCATCAATCTCAAGTCCACAATCAATTACAGAAGTGCCAACCCCACTGAGTAACAAGTTATTCAGCATCTGCATGGCACAGTTGGCCGAGTCGGGCACTGAGGCTGAACCAATGGACCAAGAGCAAATGCGACATGGAAGTCTAGCCTGCAGTACTGTGCGTGTCCCCGGCCGTCATAGCTGGGGGCCACAATGGACCCATCCAGTCCCTTTTTGTCTGCTCTTGCCGATGCAATTAACCCAACTACTCCAATAAAGACTCATCCACGCAACAGAGTATCTGGCCATTTCGAGATATGTCCCTGATGAAAAATTTAGGATCCCCCTGCCCAGCAGCCATGCCATCTTCAAGTGTTCACCAGCACCCACAGGGGAGCTTTATCTACCAGATTTTATCTTCTTACCCCTCCCCCACTTCCCTTCCGAGGGTCCAGAGGAACCACATCAGAGTCACATGGCGACTGGCTGTGGGAGGCATGATGGCTGACTGCAGGTGACAACTTGACCGGATTAAGGAACGCCTAGAGAGCCGGTCCTGCATGGTTTCTGGGTGTGTCTGTGAGGGTGTTTTCAGAGGAGACTGGTGCGAGAGTCAGGGGTAGTCTGGGAAAGACATGACCTCCATGTGGACAGCTGGGGACCAGGAGAGAAAACCAAAAGGGAGAGAAAAGTCCCCCCTCCACCCTCAGGACTCACTCTTCTCCTTCTGCTCCTGCACATCAGGGTCCCAAAGCTTCTGACCATGAGACTCCAGCCGGCCCCAGGCTCTCAGGCCTTCCACCTTGGGCTGAGAGTACACCAAGGATTCCTTGGATCTGAGACTTTGGCCTTGGGCCAAGCCATGGACCACCACCTCAGGTCCCCTCTGCCCATGGATGGCCAGTCATGGGGCCTCATCACCATAACCATGCTGGCCCATTTCCCAACAGGTCCCCCCAGGTACATCCATATACATACATAACCCACTGACTCTGGCTCCCTGGAGAACCCTAACTAACAGAGGCTTAAAGGAACTTGTGGGAGTTACCTCCCAACACCCATGAGCCCGTCTGAAACCTTGACCTTTCCACCCGCTTTCAAGTGAATTCAGAAAGAGAGGTGGCTTTTCTTATCCATTCACTAAGGCAACATTAGCTCAAGGAATAATAAATTGCCATTTTTGTAAGACAAACATGATCAAATACTAGTCATTTCAGATGACTCGCTTTAATACATTTCACACATTTTGGTCCTGCTCCCAAGCCTCACACTGAAGCGCAAGCAGCCAATCCTTTTCCTGACTACATGACACAACTGCAGAGGCCCTATGTGCGACTGTTGGACAACTGGATGATGCCCGGACACGGGAGTCGCCTGGTGGTCACAGCTCAGACAGCACAGTCAGAACCCCATTGATATTTGGTGTTGATTGCTCAGGAAAAGGCTGGAACTTGAATTATATTTAACTTGGCCCCAACTGCAGACGGTTAACCTAGGATAACAGCAATTATTTTTAAATGATCTGCTATTTTGATGACCATGTCAACAGCTGTTTCCCTGATGCATGCTTCAGGGATATCATGACCATATACTTCATAGTTTGTACACATTTATTTCATTCCTGGGCATGAAAGAAAGCAGATCAGGCTGAATAGTTTATGTCCCCAAATCAAAATGTGCCATACTCCTTAGACAGAATGATAAAGCCAGGAATTAACTGAATAGATTTCCTCACGGCTCTTGCTTTCTCCCCTAAGACCCCTGGCCCCTGGTCTCCTTTATCCAATGCTCACGCAGCATGTGGTACGTGAAGCACAGCCCTTGTCCTCCAGTAATGTCCAGCTGATGGGAAGGGAGGGCTACTCCTAGGGCAGTGTGGGAGATCTTTCATAGGACAAGGACAGTGGGACACAAAAGATTGGTTGGCTCTTCCAGGAGAGAAGGTTTCACTAAGGAGGCACCTCTGTGAGCTGGCCCTTGAATCATAAGTAAGAGTTTTCCTGACAAAGCAAAGGAAAAAGAGACCAAAGAGAATGTCACAAGCAAAGTTATCATTACAAAAGAGCATGGCACTGGCCAGGTGTGGTAGCTCACGCCTGTAGTTCCACACTTTGGGAGGCCGAGGTGGGAGGATGGCTTGAGACCAGACTGGGCAACATAGTGAGACCTCATCTCTACAAAAAAAAAAATTTTAAATTAGCCAGGCATGGTGGCATGCACCTGTAATCCAAGCTACTTGGGAGACTGAGGCTGGAGGATCACCTGAGTCTAAGAGGTGGAGGCTGCAGTGGCCATGATCGTGCCACTGCATTCCAGTCAGGTGACAGAGGGAGACCCTGACTCAAAAACAAAATGAGAAAAGAGCATACAGTCTTGAGGGTTGCAAGCATTTCAGGGTGAGGGGTGTGTTAAGATGCACCAGGGGGACGGGTGGAAAGGGAGGAGGGAGACTGCAGGTGGTGGGACCAGACAGGGAAGGCTTTGTGGGTAACACTAAGGGGTTGCCCTAAGTCTTCAAGGGAACAAGAAGCCACAGGCTTAAATAATTCTATTTCAGCACACAAAGGCCCTGGTTGAAAAAAGAAACTTGAGCCAGACTCGTACTTGGTATGCTGTTAGTCTGGGTATTGAAAAATAAAAATAAGAAAAAAGGACAAGCCGCTTCACTTTGTTGTCCCTGTCTCACATCTCATCAGGTTAAGAACCAGCAGGATTCTATTAACAATAAAACTACTGCTTAAAAGCAAAGACTCTGGAGCCAAACTGCCTGAGTTTGAATCTTGGCTCTGCCACTTACTTTGTCTCCTTCGACAAGTTACTTAACCTCTCTGGGCCTCCATTTCTTCAGCTATAAAATGGGATAAATACAAGCAACTGTGTAAGTCTGCAGTAAGATTTAAGAGAGTCTATTGAAGTAAAGCTTTTAGAACAAAGCCAACAAATACCTAATGCGCAAGAAATTGAGCTGCTAATATTTTGCAAAGCAAAACCAGCACTTGGGAAAAATGCAAGCAGAAATCACTAGCCATTTTGATTAAGCAAAGCTCCTCACACTTACCTTCCAGACACCAAGAAAGGGCTTCCAAGAATGAATGTCGAACTTGACTATGTCTTATAAAGTAAAATGCCGGGCTAGGCGCGGTGGCTCAAGTCTGTAATCCCAGCATTTGGGGAGACCGAGTCGAGAGGACTGCCTGAGCCTCGGGATTCAAGACCAGCCCGGGCAACATGGCAAGACCTCATCTCTACAATAAATAAAAAAAATTAGCTGGGCGTAGTAGCACGCACCTGTAGTTCTGGCTACTTGGAATGCTGAGGCAGAAGGATCGCCGGAGCCCAGCAGGTTGATGCTGGGATGGCCGTAAATGTGCCACTGCAGTCCAGCCTGGGCAATAGAGTGAGACTCCGACTCAAAAAATAAAATAACATAAAATGTCAGGAATGAGATTTTGAGTTTGACTTTGTCTTACAAAATGGCAGGAATGAGATTTCAAACTTGACTATGTCTTATAAAGTAAAATGGAAGGTATGAGATTTTGAATTTGATTTTGTCTTATAAAATAAAATGGCAGGAATGAGATTCTTCCTCGGGTGATGACATTTATCAGTTCCCTAAAATTACAGGGGGACATATCAGGAATGACCAGTATCTACCAATCTCTGTTCTTTTCAGCCATAGAAAGAAGTTGACCTTTACTCCTGGGTTTTACCAGTCTGTTTTTTAAATGACAGTTAGTGCTGCACGTGACAGTCCTATTTTTGCCATTTGAAGCTGTTATTTTAGTTCTGTCTTACAGTGTGAAACCAACACTGAGCCAGCAGACTACCTGGTGAGCACTTCCTGCTTATGTTAGGGACAGTTGATCTCTGGGAACTCCCCACCTTCAGCTCACAATAAATAGCAAGGGGCACTTTGGTCAAAAATGAAAATGTCTCCTCCTTCAAAGTGTAACAGTAATATTGCAAAGACACGTTTTTTGTTTTCTGGGTTTTGTTTTGTTTTTGAGTTGCAGTCTTGCTCTGTCATCCAGGCTGGAGTGCAATGGCACGCTGATGGCCACTGCAGCCTCTACCTGCGGGGCTAAGGTGATCCTTCTGCCTCAGCCTTCCAAGTAGCTGGAACCACAGGTGAATGCCACCACACCCAGCTACACTTTTTGATTTTTCTTTGTAAAGACAAGGCCTTGTCAGGTTGCCCAGGCTGGTCTCGAACTCCTAGGCTCAGACAGTCCTCTTGCCTCGGCCTCCCAAGGTTCTGGGACTACAGGTGTGAACCACCATACCCAGCCTGCAAAGACACATTTTTATCAGTTTGTAAGGCTTTCTTGATGGCTAACTCACATTCTGGTGAATATAAAGTTGAATATGAGTCTGATCCTTATGTAAGTAACAACATGGCCAGCCACAAAGCAGCATAAATCATCCAGAGGCAGGGTGAAATGGGTCAGGGCTCCCAGATCCAACCGAGGGCTTACAGCTCTGCCACATACTGACTCTGCAGCCTGGAAAAGGTACTCTCCCTTCTTCACCTCAATCTCCTCATCCGTAAAATGGGAACAAGAGCTGTGTCTGCCTCACACAGATAAGAGGATGAAAGCTGATACTTACAAGGCATGTAAAACCATGCTTGGCACATGGTCAGCACAGGGAGTGGCAGGATACGCCACTCAGAGCACACCGCTTGGGCACACGGATGGTTTTGAGTTGAAGGTGTTTAAAACATAGCACTGCACAGAGGGCACTCCGACCTCCTCTGAAAGGAGATCAGTTCTCGTATGAAAGGTGCCCTACCAGTACCAGCAGGAAGAAAGACATTCTCACCACTAGAGATAGGAAGTCGAGGCCCAGACTTTTGTTTGTTGAACAAACAGGCCTTCCCACTCACACCCTTACCTTCCATAATGACCTATCCCAGCCCCGAAGCAAAATTCTGATACCTCCATGTGCTTCTGTTTGTTTTGTTTTTTTAATTATTTCATTATTTTTTGTAGAGACAGGGTCTCACTATGTTGCCCAAGCTGGTCTCAAACTCTTGACCTCAAGCAATCCTCCCACCTCATCCTCCCAAAGTGCTGGGATTAGAGGTGTGAGTCACCATGCCCATGCGTGGCTTCCATTTTGAACACGGGCTTAACCCTCCTACCAGAAGCAGATACAATCACCCTGGGCATCTCCGGTTCCTCACCACACTCAAAACAGCTCAAACCAGGCCCGGACATGAGTTCATAGAGGAATCTCTGCCACCTAATGGGGTGGGCATTCTTGAAGCTTCCTTTAAAAGACCCATCCAGCCGGGCTCGGTGGCTCAGCCTGTAATCCCACGCCTTTGGGAGGCTGAGGTGAGTGAATTGCCTGAGCCTGCGGGTTTGAGACCCACCTGGGCAGCGAAACCTCATCTCTACAATAAATAAAAAAATCAGCCAGGCGTGGTGGCGCATGCCTGTAATTCCGGCTACTAGGAGGGCTGAGGCGGAAGGATCGCTGGAGCCCAGCAGGCGAGGCTGCGGTGGCCGGGAGCGGCCACTGCACTCCAGTCTGGGCGACAGAGTGAGACTCTAACTCAAAAAAAAAAAAAAAGACCCATCTAGTTCTTCGCCCGCAACTTCAAGAGATGCACACCCAATTTCTCACACACCCCACTTGTCCCCACGTGCCTCTCTCGTGGCCTGACCCTTCATGCCAGCCTCATGTGGCTGGGCACGAAGGACTGTCCTCCGCCCTGCACACCCTCCTGCCCAGCACTGGAAGGAGACCCCTCTGAACTCCTACCATGGTGTCACCGAATGTGCACCCACTATCTAAGAGCCAGGGCTGTCCCCGGCCGGGTTCTCCTGGGACTCGAGGAGGACAAGGTAAGGGTCCCGTGTGGTGACCAGGCAGGCAGAAACTCAACAAGGGTCAGACAAGAGCCACCAGGGCATCTGCCCATGCAAACAAGCTTCCGTGCGGGGGACATTACATTAAAGTGATGGGAAAGATAACTACACAGTCCCAGTTCTGACTTCACTAGAGAACTGAGGGAGCTAGCCAGATAGAAGGGAAGCGACTTGTTCTCATTTTCTCCAGCTAGGTCTGTTCTGGTAACTAGGACTAAAAAGAACCTGGCTTTTAGACAGTGCCGGGGAGCGCTGACTGCTTCTTCCCAAATATCCCCAGGGCAGAGTTCCCCGTGATGTGCTCGTGGCAGCTGGATACTGTGCAGACAATTCAGTCCGCTCTGCCCATGAGAAATAAGGACGTGGTGACCCCACCGTGGTCCCATGTGACCCAGACACCCCAGTCAGGTGGAAAAAATGGTTCCACTTTTAGTCAAAGTTCACCGGTGTGCATGAGTCTGAGACAGGGTGTCTGGGGCCCTGGAACAGAAGCCCTGACATTTTCACTGGAGACACAAATAGCAGACCTCAGCCTTTCCAGTGAAGGCCTTTTGGGGAGAACCGTGACTGAGAACTGGGGTCGGTTATGAAACTACACCCAAACACCAAAGAGGTGCACACCATTTCCCAGATCTGTGCTTGGTGATTGAAGGCTGGAAATCTGCCCAAGTGGGAGGACTTACACTATGGATGTTGGCAAATGCTCAAAACCAGATGCTAAACACTAGCATGCCACTGTGCCCTTCATTTAACAAATCAAAAAAGAGGCAGCTCCTGCCAGACAGGAGGTTTTATAGCCTACATGCATTTTTGTAAAAAATAAGCTACATGAAAAGATGCTCAACCAGGCATGGTGCCTCACGCCTGTAATCCCAGTACTTTGGGAGGCCAAGCAGGATCACTTGGGCCCAGGAGTTCAAGACCAGCCTGGGCAACATAGCAGAATCTCCTCTCTATAAAAAAGGAATTAAAAAATTATCCAGGGATGGTGTACACCTGTGGTTCCAGCTACTTGGAGGCTGAGGTGGGAGGATCACATGAGCCCAGGATGTCAAGACTGCAGTGAACTGTGATCATGCCACTGCACTCCAGCCTAGGTGACAGTGTGCGACCTTGGCTGAAAAAAAAAAAACAAAAATGTATACACAAATATTCATATCAGTTCTAATTACAATAGCCAAAAAGCAAAAATAACCCAAATATCGATGAACAGATGAATGAACAAAGTGTGGTATATCCATACAATGAACTATTATTTAGCTATAAAAAGGAATGAATCACTGATACATGCTACAACATAATGAACTTTGAGAACACTATGCTTCATGAAAAACACCAGACACAAGATTATATATATTGTCCAATTCTATTATATGAAATATCCAAAATAGTCAAATCCATAGAGACAGGAAGCAGATAAATGGTCACCAGAGGCTGGGAGAGACAGGAATGGGGTATGATTGCTTAAAGAGAATAGATTCTACTTGGGTTGGTGAAAAAGTTCTGGAACAAGACAGTGGCAGTTTTGCTCACAACATTATGAATGTGCTAATGCCACTGAATTGCACACTTTAAAACGGTTACGGTGGTCGATTTTATGTTATGGTATTTTACCACAATCAGAAAAAAATATATATGAGGGAGTTAGATAAGCCACAAAGCACAACAAGTATTTTTAAAGCATATATAGACAAAGGGCTGATTCGGAATATATGTTTTATATCTTTTAAAAATAAATCATAGCCGGGCTCGGTGGCTCAGCCTGTAATCCCACGCCTTTGGGAGGCTGAGGTGAGTGGATTGCCTGAGCCCACGGGTTCGAGACCCGCCTGGGCAGCGAGACCTCATCTCTACAATAAATCAAAAAATCAGCCGGGCGTGGTAGTGCACACCTGTAATTCCGTCTACTCGGAAGGCTGAGGCGGAAGTATCGCCGGATCCCAGCAGGTCGAGGCTGCGGTGGCCGGGAGCGGCCACTGCACTCCAGTCTGGGTGACAGAATGAGACTCCAACTAAAAAAAAAAAAAAAAATCATAAAACCTAGAAGAAAAATGTCAACACAGGCCTTTCAGTGGAGAATAAATGCCAGTGGACAGGGAACACAGTACAGCTGCTCATCCTGTGGTAATAAAAGAAAGACAATTTCAGAACACAGTGAAATGCCACCAGACATACCAGATGAAGTGACATTAAAAAGTGTAACGTGTCAGAAGTTATCAAGAACTGAATCTGCTTACAACCCCCTTGAGAAAGTGCACAGAGACATCAATTAGGACAGACCTGGAGACTCTCCTACAAAGCTGCAGAAATGCGTATTCCAGGACCTCCAATTCCCATTTAAGTACACACTCTAGTCCAGAGAAATGCAGGCTCATCTACACCAGGAAACACATACACAATCTACACAACCCAAATGTCCACCCACATTAGGATGGGTGAGTTCATGGGTATACCCTCATAAAGTAGAATTGTATATGAGAAGGAACCAAAAAAAATAAAACAGGAATTATCTTTTGGAGGGCAGATCCCTTGTAGTACACTAGGAATTTGTTCCTCCATGTCAAACGGGTAGCCCAAGTTTTCATCTGGAAGTTCTGAGGAAATTGAGTCACGATTTGCGGAAGAAACATCCCAAGTTGTGGCAAACAGGTGACTGGTTCTTCCACCATGACAAGGCACCTGCCCATGCTATGCTGAGTTTTTGACCAAAAAACAGCATGATCCCCATGCCGTACCCTCCCTATTCACCCCATCTCACCCCAAGAAGCTTTTTTGTTTGTTTGTTTCCCCAAATGAAAAAAAGCCCTCAAAGGGAAACATTTTGCTGATGTGGAAGAGGTGAAACAAAAAATAGTAGAAGCACTAAAAGTCATCCAGAATGGCGAGTTTAACAACTGTTTTGAGCAGTGGAAAACGCATCTCCATAGGTGTATTGCATCAAACAGAGAGGACTTTGAAGGTGACTGAAATGTAAACATGTAAGAATAAGCACACCAATTTTTATAAATAAATTTTGAGTTTTTGGGGGGTCCCCCTTGTACAACAATGAAAATGAGTGGACTGCCATTACATGAAACATCCATGACAGATCTTCCCAAATAAAGCAAAATATAATACATCTTTGGAATATTTAAATAGGAAAATGCTAATCTATATTCTGCACATGTTAAACTATACATTCACAAACATTCACGTGTTAAACTACAACAAAAAGCAAAACACTTAGGATTACAAAAGTCATAATAGCACTCACTTCTGGGGTAGAGAGGTGGTCCTTGATTGTGAAGACTCATATGGAGGTCTTTAAGAATAGCTGATCATATTTTTTTCACCTGGTTAGTAGTTATTTCAACAACTTTTGCTAAACTCCATATATGTTTTATATAACATCTGTTGGTATATTTCACAATAACAAATACTTCTTAAATGGAGTAATACTACCTACCCCAAGGAGAGAAAAAACTTGCACACAGATGTTTTTAGCAGCATTATTCATAAGAGCCAACACATGAGCACAAACCAAATGTCCATCAACTGAGGAGAAGACGAACAAAATGCTATGTATCCATACAAGAGAATATTAGTTGGCAATAAAGGAAAGCAAGCAGTGTACATACGACAGCATGGATGAGCCTTGATCCCATCGTGCTAAATGAAAGAAGTCAGACACACAAGACTCCTCATCGCAGGACTCCATTTATTTGAAATGTTCCAGAACAGGCGAATCCATCAAGACAGCAGATAGATTAGTGGTTCCCTAGAGCGAGGGGAGTGGAGGTGTGGGAGGGAAGGGGAGTAATGACCATGGATGTGGTCATTCCTTATGGGGGAGGAGAATGCTCTGGAACTCACTGTGGCAGTGAGTGCACGATTCTGAATACATGAGACTCACGAAAATTATATCTTCATAAAGTTGTTACATATTTTTTAAAGCAACTGGGTAACATAAAGAGGGAAGGAAGGGAGGGAAGGAGAGAGGGAAGGAGGGAGGGAAGGGAAAGAGAGAAAGAAAGGGAGAAAGAGGAAAGAAGGAAGGAAGGGGAAAGAGAGAAAGTGAGAGAGAAAGAAAAGGAGAAAGAGGAGAGAAGGAAGGAGAGAGAGAAAGGGAGAAAGAGGAAGGAAGAAAAGAAAGAGAGAGAAAAAGGAAGGGAGGGAGGAAGGAAGAAAGGAAAAGAGAGTCCAAAGAGATGAATATGAAAAAGAGCAGCAGGATTTCCAGGGAGAGGACAGAGCTTTTCCACACTGTGTGGGCAGGAATCCAGGAAAGGCAGACCTTGAACTAGGCCTTGAAGAATGTGTAGGGTTTAGATAGGCAACAGAAGGATGGGCGTCCCAGGTAGGAAGGGACAGATAGGCAGTAACGTGAAACCAGAGGTCAATGGGGATCACATGTTTGACTGGAGCAACAGAGACCTACGGGAGAAAACCTGGGATGAAGCTGAAAAGTTAGACTGAGGCCCAGCAGGGCACCTGGCATGACAGCCTAGGGATTCTGGGACACATCTTCAGGCAGCAGGTGCTTCAGCCCGTCAGGCCCCAGGCTGCTGGGTCGCGGCCTGTAACCACGTACTGTGTGTCTCATGTCCACATGCCCAGTAGGTTCTCTGTGCTCCTCTGAAAGGTAGGATGCATTTTTAAACACATCCTGAAGAAAAATACTTTTCCAATCATTATAAAATAAACAGTCTGTGGCCACACCACCCTGAACACGGCCCATCTTGTCTAAAATAAACATATTAAAGAACTTCCAGAATTTAGACTAATTAAGCATAACAGATAAATCAAAGGTTGTTAGCTCTTCCTTTATTTTATTACACTCTACTGAAATTAGAGTAAAAGGATTTTTTTAAAAAGGTAAAAATAGCCGGGCTCAATGGCTCAGCCTGTAATCCCGCACCTTTGGGAGGCTGAGATGAGTGAATTGCCTGAGCCCGCAGGTTCGAGACCCGCCTGGGCAGCTTGGTGAGACCTCATCTCTACAATAAATCAAAATGAGCCAGGTGTGGTAGCGTGCGCCTGTAGTTCCAGCTACTTGGAAGGCAGAGGCAGAAGGATCACCGGAGCCCAGCAGGTGGAGGCTGCGGTGGCCGGGAGCGGCCACTGCACTCTAGTCTGGGTGACAGAGTGAGACTCCAACTCAAAAAAAAGGTAAAAATACGCAAAGAGAAGACAAGAAGAGGAGTGTGAATGGAAGACATCAACAAGGCTTATGGAATGAAAAGCAGAGGTGTGACCAAGGCCAAGGCCAGTGGGTTAAGTCACCTCTCACACACCCATCAATGAGGACCCCAATAAGAACAGAGCAGTAGAGCCCTCTGAGGCCCAGGCAGGCTCAGAACTTGGCCTCCTAGAGGCAGGGGTGAGACTCACGGCTGGGAACAGAGGAGACCAACAGTCCGACAGAGTGTGGGGATGGCAGGTGTCCCCTAATCCACTTAGCCCTCTATCACGGCCGGCACACAGGAACGGGATGCTTAATAACCGTCTTAAGATCTGTGAATCACAATGCTGGGCCACAGAAGGGATTCTGGTGATCGCACAGTCTAATTTCCTTAGATTAGGGTGGAAACTGAGGCACGGCTAGAATGCATGGATCACACTGGCTAGCAGAGCCAAACTAAAACCCAAACCTTCCAACCATGCCCCAGCATCCCATGTGCATGAATATAAGAGCCAAACCTTGTCACTCCCAGCCCATAATCCCCCAAAATCTTCCCGTCAATTAAAAGAAAATCTGAAGTCTTTCCGTGGTCTGCCAAGTCCTCCATGACCTGGCCCAGCTCTCCAGCCTTGTCCACGCTCACGCCCACACCTTCCACTTCAGTGCCTCTGCCTCTCTGCTACCTCCCACCTCCCTCGGGGCCTCTGCACTCTCGGCTTCTCCACGACCTGCCTTACTCCTCCTAAGGCTTCTGTTCCCTAACCACCTGCCATAACAGCACACACGGCACATCTCCACTCCGCCTTACTTTTCCTCATAGCAGGGGACCATCTACACGCCGTCTGTCTCTCTCCCAGAAAGTTCCAGAAGGGCAGGGCACTTACTTTATATGATATTGTGTCCCCAGAGCCTAGAACAGTGCCTGGCACAAAGTAGGTGCTTAAAATATTTCTGGTAAATTAACTGATTGCAGTAAGTAGTAATTTTATCACCCAGGACACAAGGCAGACATGCCTATGGGTGTCTTCCAAGCCAGATAGTCTGGGTTTGAATCCTATACCCACCAATCAGCAGCCATTACAAACTCTAAATCTAGGTTCCTCTAGTTCTACATTTCATATTTAGTCCGGTTCAATCCGAAAGTTTAATGTTGTTGGGTATGTGTGATGCTCAACCTTCCCCCAACGATACCTCTCTCCAGAACACTCCGCCTGTGACTTTCTCAGTAAAAGATTTCATCCCATCATTTTCAGTGTTCCCATTTAAAATGCTTTCCTTTTTTTTTTTTATTTTCTTCTCATAGTTTGAATTAAATTTGCTTTTGTAGCAAAATTAGCAATAAAAAATTGTGTCTCTGTGCAATATTTAGAAGTAGCATAGTACAGTAGTTACAAAATAGATTTCTAACCATCAGAAGCTTGGTTATATACTGACAATAACTAGCCATAATATATTATGGGGAAAAAATTACCTATTCACAAGAGTAACTAAACCCATAAAATACTCAGGAATACATTTAACAAGGAAAGCAGAGGATTTTAAAAAGTAACTACATGAAGCTCTATTAAGAGAAATAAAATTAATGGATTAAAGTAGAGACATAGTTTCTGAAAGAAAGACTTTCAAGAACATAAACCAATTTCAAATGTGCTCGGGTTTTAGTTGTTTTACAGTGGAGATATCTGGCAGTATTTTACTGGCAGACTTTGTAGATCTTGTCAGATCTTAAAACAAATGTAATGTTTTGTGCTCTACAGAGGCGGATCAAGGTTTTGGAAGACCTGAAGTTTCAACACTTTAGGAGAGAAGGCTCTGTCAACTAAAAATTTAAAAACATGCCAGGCATGGTGGCTCACACTTATAATCCCAGCACTTTGGAAGGCTGAGGCAGGAGACTCACTTGTGGCCAGGAAATCAAGACCAACCTGTGCAACAGAGTGAGATTCTGTCCCTACAAAAAACATTTTTGAAAAATTAGCTGAGCATGGTGGCATGTATGTGTAGTCCCAACTACTTGGGAGGCTGAGGTGGGAAGATCACTTGAACCCAGGAGTTGGAGGCTGCAGTAAGCTATGATTGTGCCACTGCACTCCAGCCTGGGTAACAGCATGAGACTCAGTCTCTTAAAATGATTAATTAATTAATTAATTAAATGCAAAATAACTAGGGCTGTTCCCGGAGCCTGAGAATAGGCTGTGGGACTGAGAGGTCATGAAGTTGACTTTTCTTTGACTTCACAGTGGACCTATCTCTCGTGCTATAAGAATATAAAACAGAAAATGCATCACAGCTACACAGCCGTGCACACACCTGTCAAGCATCCCAGGCAGACAGCCCATGACAGATTCTACCAACACAGTTCAGAGAGGCCAAGCACATGACCGTCTCTGGGAGATGGTCACCTCCAATTGCCGGAAGTCCCCAGCTCAGCTGGACCCGAGCACTGGCAGCATGACCCAAGGAGTGAACCCCCTGTGATCAGCAACTCACAGGCTGATATGGTTATGCTCATGGCAACACGTCTGTGCTGGGAAAAACCAGACTCCAGAGCAGACACACATTACACAAAAGACACAAGTGGGTGACGCACTCTAACCGTGTGTGTAACAGTTACAGCTGCCTTTCAGGCACTTTTATGCCGGGCACTGTCCTGTCCTCTTTATCTATACTGATTCATTTACTCCTCATGAACACTTATGAGGATGCAGTGCTCTCCCAGCTTAGAGATGAGGAAACCAAGGCACAGAGAGAGTAAGTGATGTGCCCAAGGTCACACAGTGAACAAGCAATGCATTCAGGATTTGAACTCAGGTAACGTAGCACCCTGTCCATACGCTTACTGCTCAGTCTCTAACTCACTGAAATTCTGTTAACTCAGAGATGGGCCCAGACCACCACTGAAATTCCCTATAATTAAGAAGGACCAGAAAACTTCTGATAAGCTGATTCCAGAACTTTAAGAAACACACGATCTCATAGAGTGAATTTTGATCCCGTTTCCTGCAGATATTTTAGACAGATACCTACCCTCCTTAAAGTGATTAAGTGTGATACCTGAAAATGAAGAAATGGTTCAGGTTTTTATAAAAAACAATTTTGAATTCATATCTGATAATTAGCATCAAGCTACTCATCTTTTTCCAAGAGCATTCAAAGTTCTAGCATTTGTGTGTGCGTGTACCACACGCACGCATGCATACGCACACGCTGAGGGGGGGGGTCTCATTCTGTCGCCCAGGCTAGAGTGCAGTGGCATGATCACAGCTCACTGCAGCGTTGACCTCCTGGGCTCAGGCAAGACTTCCACCTCAGCCTCCTAAGTATCTGGGACTACAGGTGCATGCCACCACACCTGCCTAATTTCTTAGTTGTTGTAGAGACGAGGTTTTGCTATCCTGCCCAGGTTGGTCTCAAACTTCTAGGCTCAAACAAAAGCTGGCCCTTGGCCTCCCAAAGAGCTGGAATTACAAGTATGAGTCACTGCATCCAGCCAACATTTGTTTTTATGTTGTACTTCAATCAGTCCTAGTTAGGACTGTGTTAACCTAAAAGTAAGCTGATGTCTCTATTTTGTAAAGTGTTAAACTACTAATATATTGCAGTAGACTTCTAGGGAGCTTTTTCAGATGTGACAATGTTCTCTACTGTTGAGATGGACAATGAATGTCAATAAATTCAGCTGAGTAATTGTGAGTTTTCTCTGTGAAGCATCACTTATTGATGAAATGTACCGTCTGAGCAAATCTTCTTTGAAGTTCTTGAGAGTTACTGCCTAAGTATAACACTTTTCAGCTTCTTTTATATAAGGATTCAGAGAGATATTTTCTTTGTGTGGGTCCCTCTTTTCTGCATAACTCTAATTGCCTTAGACACACAGGGTTCCCACTCCTTCACTGGGGTACAGTGAAGAATCAGCACACACACGAGTCACCAGTGGAAGGACAATCTTTACAAGGTCTGATACAGAAAGTCAAAGGGAGGGAGGAAGGAAACATACAGATAGAGGTGGTCAGTGAGCCCCTGCTCAGGAAGTCCCCTCGAGGGAAGTGGTGCTCTGCGGTTAACAGCACACTAGCCGGAGCGATAAGACATCTTGGCCCACCCTCAGACGGGATGTCACTGCATAGAGGATCTGACTCAGTCGTCCCCTAGTCCCTTCCCTGTAGACAGTGGACACATCTGTGTTATGTACAGGTACACTTCAGGGGGTGCTGAGACCAGAGCAAGTACACATGCACACAACACCCTAGACCTCTGTGGAATCTATGCCAGGGAAAACTGAAGAAGCAGAGGAAGCTTTGAAGGCAAGGGCCAGTGATGAGACCCTAGTGATCAGAAACGTATGGGCCATGCAAGTGACAGTGGCCCCCGGGGATGAGACCCTAGGGCTCAAGAGATCCCCCACCCCATGCAGATTGGTGGCAGCATGAGACAGTCTGTCACTCTGAGCCCACAAAGGCAGAACAGCAGCTCATTAGGTGGCAGCTGATGAAGCCAGGCTGGACCCTCTCTTAATTACACCATCCTACAGACTCCAAATCCTCGTTGTACAAGTGACTAATAAACCAAGACAATGAGCTGAGTCCCATGTTACAAATAAAAGCCTGTGAACTCTCCTCGACCAGGAAATTATAAACATACACCTCTAAAAGAAGCAAAATGTACATGTGACAATCTCATGAGCAAGGCATTACACCTGACAATGTCACTGCTAGAGTCACAAATAAAATGACAAGCTGTACCTATATGATTACTCAGAATAAGGATCAAATGGGAGAAAGTTTTTTCACATAACTGGGTAAGGGGGAGATGCCTTTCCCACAATCTACTAAGTATCACCAACAATTTCATTTAAGTCTCTCACTCATTCATTTACTTTCATTTCATAGACTATATTGGCCAGGCTAGGTGGCTCAGCCTACAATCCCAGCACTTTGGGAGGCCGAGGTGAGTGGATTGCCTGAGGCTGCGGGTTTGAGACCAGGCCAGGCAACTTAGCGAGACCTCATCTCCACAATAAATCAAAAAAATCAGCACGCGCCTATAGTTTCGGATACTTGGAAGGCTGAGGTGGAAAGATCCCCGGAACCCAGCAGGTCGATGCTGGGGTGGTGGTGAGCATGCCACTGCACTCCAGCCTGGGCGACAGAGTGAGACTCCAATTCAAAAAACAAGAAAAGAAAACATAGACTATTGCACATATTTTGTAATAATTTTCTTCTGAGGTGTTTACCAATGTGGAGTCATGCAAATCTTACAGAAAGTTTGCTAAGACTAAAAGTAAAAAAGGTAAATGAAGAGCTTTGGTAAAAAGACTGTAACCATGTTTTTATCTGAAGTAGTAATCACCAAACTTGAATATTTATCTCAGAAGTAAAGTATACTGGCCGGGCACAGTGGCTCATACCTATAATCCCAGTGCTTTGGGAGGCCGAGGCAAGAGGACTGCTCAAGCCCAGGAGTTTGAGACCAGCCTGGGCAACAAAGCGAGACCTCATCTCTACAAAAAAATTTAAAACTTAAACAGGTGTGGTGGCACATGCCTATAGTCCCAGCTACTCAGTAGGCTGAGGCAGAAGGACGGGCTGAGCTCAGGAGATAGAGGCTACAGTGAGCCATGATCATGCCACTGTACTCTAGCCTGGTTAACAGAGTGAGAGCCCGACTCAAAACAAACAAAATGCAAACAGTCAAAAAAAGCACAGTATATTCACAAAATTCAAAGCGAATAATGCCAGGAGTAACAAATTACTCCTGAAAGAGTTAACTGATGTGTAGCACAGTGCTTCTAAGCTCCCTCCCACATACATTTCTATGTGTATTTCTACAGGTACCTAACCAGCGTCAACCTGTGGCTGAGAGTTCGTGTGTCTGAAACAACTTTAGAAATAGCTCAAGCCGGGATCGGTGGCTCAGCCTGTAATCCCGCGCCTTGGGAGGCTGAGGTGAGTGGATTGCCTGAACCCGCGGGTTCGAGACCCACCTGGGCAGCGAGACCTCATCTCTACAATAAATAAAAAAATCAGCCGGGTGTGGTAGCGCATGCCTGTAATTCCGGCTACTCAGAAGGCTGAGGCGGAAGGATTGCCGGAGCCCATCAGGTTGAGGCTGCAGTGGCCGGGAGTGGCCACTGCACTCCAGTCTGGGCAACAGAGTGAGACTCCAATCAAAAAAAAAAAAAAAAAAACCACGAAATAGCTCAAAATGCAGTTTCACTTTCTCAAATTGCCATGTGACTTCTTTTATCAGTTTATATTCTGATTGCTTCCATAATGCTTGCATTTAGTTTGGGGGAGCGGTTAATGCTAATAAATACTAAATAAAAACATCTTTTTGCTTCTAAATATAAATAGTGCATCTCCTTAAAAACTAAAATGGAACCAAGTTATGTGGGAAATAACTCTCACAATGCCTTTCCAAAGATTGTTTTGCCTTACTTGAAATATGTAGGTGCAAGGCATTGTGTGATGTGTTTAAATCACAAAGGAACAACTTCTGCCCTCAAGGAGATTTTTAGTAGTTGGTGAGGACAAAAAGGTAATGATGATAACACATAAATTTAACAGGAAATTAAATTTGTTGTTGTTGTTGTTACTGAACCAGGGTCCTACTCTGTCACCTAGGCTGGAGTGCAGTGGCACAATCATGGCTCACCAGCCTCGACCTCCTAGGCTCAAGTGATCCTTCTGCCTCAGTCTCCCCAATAGCTGGAACTACAGGAGCATACCACCACACCCAACAAAATTTTTTTTTTTATTTTTTGTAAAGATGAAGTCTTGCTATATTTCCCAGGCTGGTCTCAAACTCCTAGGCTCAAGCAATCTTCCCACCTTGGCCTCCCAAAATGCTGGGATTACAGATGTGAGCCCCTGCACCTGTAAATCAAATTTAAACAGAAAATTCAGAAAGGGCAAGGCATTTACGACCAGGGCTGGGAGGTGTACAAGGCCTCCACTTGTGAGGACCTGAGACAGGACTTGGATAAATAGGAGAAAAGGAGAATTGGGGGACAGAGTAGACACAAAGCTTCAAGGGTAGGAAAGTGGCAAGGACAGACACTGCCCGACTCAACGATGGTTCAGCTTAGGACTTTTTTACTTTACGATGGTGCAAAAGTGACTCCCCATTTATTAGAAACTATATGTCTGCTACCCATTCCACCATTCTGTTTTTTACTTCCAGGATAGCATTCAATAAATCCCAGGAGATATGACAAAATCAGCTCATGTTGGGTGATTTGGCCCAACCTGGGCTAATGTAACACTTCAGAATAAATTTCAGGTAGACTGGGCCAAGCTGCACTCTTCAAGTAGGCCAGAGCTATGAGATGCCTCTCCAGCTGTCGAGAGCATCTGTGTCTCTAAGCAAAGGAATCTGAACAGTCCCTAGACTGTCCCCATGACAACTGCAGACAGCCACGCCACCAATGCCGTATGGAGCCCTCCTCTTCGTGGGGAACCCAGACACAAGCTCTCCAGAATTAGGCAGAGGGGAGATTTGGAAACATTCAGACCTGAGTTGGGGCCCATGTCGAACAACCAGCTTACGAGGTGACCTAAGCAAATCATCTCCTTGTCTTCAGTTTCCCCAAGTGAAAAATCTATAGTTCATTCTTTGAAGTCTTTAAAGTTGTATGAGTCTTCTATTGCTAACAAATCAATTATCCCCTGGTATGCAAAACTATCAGTTATATAAATCTATCTAGGTCTAGGGACAGAATGGTTCCACCAACACACCAAGCCCCCTTTCACCCCAGGGCCTTTGCACAACTCGTTCCCTACCATTACTCACATTCCCACCCTTGACCAAGAGGAAGCCATCTCTAGTTCTCACAACCTCCACACCTCAGAAAAAAAAACCATATGAAGGTCTATGCTTTTGCCATCAAAGTCTCCCCCACTCATAACTTGGTCTCTTTTTAAACTGCCTCCCAGGGTATGAGCTGGTCATACCTATTCTCACCAACAAACACTTAACAGAAATGAATTACAAGGATGTCGTTTCAAAGGTTTCTAAGAATTCCCCAACCCAGCAGTTCATGGTGCAAAAGAGAGAACTAAAACTCAGGTTACATAAGTCGCAATGTCAAATATAGTTCTTTTATTAAAAATGCAAGAAGTTACACATACTTCTGATGGAAGTCCAGTTTCTTTCAAGGTAGGCAGGTTGGAAAAGAGGGGTGGGCAGAGAGGCGAGGTTTATCTCAACTAAGATACCATTTCCCAAACATTCTAGCAATTGTTATTTTTCTCATTGTCTTCATTGCCTGCAGCACAGTCTTCTGAATATATTCGGTAGAAAAACAGCTAGACAGAACTTTGCTAGTAACTTGACTTTTTGATGTGACTAAAAATTACTGAGAGCCAAGTCTTGGGGGTAAAATCTGTCAGACCACTTCCGAGCAAAAATGCTGACTTTTTCTTACAACTTTTGTCTCATCTCAACATAAATAATCAATGAGTAAAACAAAATAATCTAGAATGTGTTTATTGTTTTTACCCTAAATTTGCAAGAGGGCCAGACTTCAACTGACCTGCCCTCTTCATGACTGTCATTACTGATCCCATACTGTTTGCCATACAAAGCTCTACATACACAACAATTGTCTTAACACAGAAGAATAAAACATTAAAACCAGAAGGGACGTGAGACAGAGGTGGAAAGCAGTAACAAGAGGTTCTTACTCATCCTAGTGACCCATGGTAAAATCATTTCTCTGGCAGGGAAAGGAATCTTTAGTTCTTGATGATGATCATAAGAATGACAGCAGGATGGACCAAAATTATTTGTGAACTGACTTCACATCTGTTCATGGCCCTTGCATACAATCACCAAGTATTCATGACACAGTCGGCGCTTTATAGTATGTAACAGAAGATGGCATTGCTTCCAAATAGCTCTCCCTCTCACAGTGGATATTTAAAAACTCAGTGTCTTTGCCAGCTAAATGCAGTGCGTGATCATGGGTTAAATCCTGGACCTGGGATGGGAGGGAGGATGAAACACAGCCACAAAGACATCAGTGGCATTGTAAATGAAACATGACTATGACTCCAGATCTCTGAATAGTATATCAGTGTGTTAAACGTCTTGATGTTGATCATTGTACTGTGGTGATAAAAGACAACGTCCTTGTTCCCAGACAATATAGCTGTAAAAGGGGCAATGTGTACAACTTACTGTCAAATGTTTCAGGAAAAAAAATTGTTTTAATGCATATAAAGAGAAAGACACAGATCAAGAGAAGACTAGAGAAATGGGACAAAATCATAGACAATTTGTAAAACAGAGTGACATGATAGTTCCTTGTACAATGAAGACAACCTCTGAAAGCTTGAAACTACAGCAACAATTAAAAATGCAAACAAAATTGAGGGACATGAATGGAGGGAATGGCATTCTCCCTGATTCTGTCTTGAATAGGTTTCAGCTTCCTAGAGAAAAAGACAGTGACTACTCAAAAATGAAGACAGGTGACTTGGCAAGTTAAGGGTAGTCAGTCAGACCCTTGGACTTTGGACCTGGCATCCTGGCTGTTTAACTGATGGATGATAGGGAAGGTCAGATGCCAGGGAGCAGAATCAGCCCACAGATATGCATCAGAAACAGGAGGGGAGACACAGAAAGGAAATTGAGACACAGAAAAGGAAGTTGCACTCCCTTCTTTCAGAGACAGGAAAACGCAAGTGCCAAATAAGAAACTGAGCTTCCCTGGCAGAACACAGCTGAGCACTTGCAGAGCCAGAAAAATGCCATCACACGCTATCAGTGTCTGGAGGGCTCAGAGTCAAAGACAGTTTTTGAAGAAATATGCCTGCAATTTCTTGTCAGTGCATGCAATTTCTAGCATGAGTCATGTTGTGCAAGTTTTTAACCTTTCGAAGCCTCGGTTCCTCGTTTTGAAATTAAGTCTAACAAGACAATACAGAGTTGCTTCAAGAAATAAAGAAAGCCGGGCTCGGTGGCTCAGCCTGTAATCCCGCACTTTGGGAGGCTGAGGTGAGTGGATTGCCTGAACCCGCGGATTCAAGACCCGCCTGACGAGACCTCATCTCTACAATAAATCAAAAAATTAGCCAGGCGTGGTAGAGCGACCCTGTAGTTCCAGCTACTTGGAAAGTTGAAGCGGAAGGATCGCCAGAGCCCAGCAGGTCAAGGCTGCGGTGGCCGGGAGTGGCCACTGCATTCTAGTCTGGGTGACAGAGTGAGACTCCAACTCAAAAAAAAAAAAAGAAAGAAAACAGCACAGGTCGGGTACTCAGCACAGTGGTGGACATGCAGTTAGTGCTAATAGGTTGTATCATTTTCACCGCTAATGTGCAGAAAAGAGTTGACCCAGCAGGCCTGAGACCTCTGTCCTGAGAAAGACCTGTCTACAAGCTTGGCCCTTGGCGGGCACCTGGTACCCGAACATTACGAAGGTCCTACTATTCCCAATGCCCAGAAGGCAGCTTGCTGTGCTTAGACAGCACACATGGCAGAGCTTACGCTGAAAACCTGCTCCCCCGCCAGAGGCTGGGACTTTGTACTGCTAGGCAGCAGGTGTGGTGTGACCAGCCCCCAACAAAACCCCGGGTCTGGGTCTCCCGTGAGTTTTCCGGGTGGGCAGTGTTGCAATTACCACAATTCACTGAAGGGATTAGGCCCATCCTCAGGGACCCTGCTGGGATGAGACTCCCAGAGTCTTGCTCTGTCCCCACGTGACTTTTCCCTGGGCAACTTTGCTTTGTGTGCTTTCCCTGCTCTAAATCACCACTTTGAGTGTGCTTGAACGCCAGACCCTGTGAGTTGTCACAGAGAGTCACTGAATGTGGAGGTGACATTCGGGTCCCAGACATTACTGGCCTCCCTACTCCTTCGATGGGATAAACTCCATGTCAGTTTCATCTGGAGCAGCACAACAGACAACAAACCAACCAATGGAGAGAAGAGTCCAATTACAAAATCGGGGATGGGTATGGCAGCTCAAGCCTGTAATCTCAGCACTTTGGGAGGCTGAGACGGGAGGATCGCTTAGATCCAGGAGTTTGAGACCAGCCTGGGCAATATCATGAGACCTTGTCTCCACAAAAAAAAAAAAAAAAATTGTTTTAATTAGCCAGGCATGGTGGTACATGCATATAGTCCCAGCTATTCAGGAGGCTGAGGAAGGAGGATAGACTGAGCCTAGGAGGTCAAGGATATGATGAGCTGTGATCGTGCCACTGCACTCCAGCCTAGGCAACGGAGTGAGACCCCGACTCAAAAAAAAAGAAAAGCCTGCTCCCGGCCACCGCAGCCTCACCTGCTGGGTTCCGGCGATCCTTCCGCCTCAGCCTTCCAAGTAGCCAGAATTACAGGCATGCGCTACCATGCCCGGCTGATTTTTTTATTTATTGTAGAGATGAGATCTCGCCGCCCAGGCGGGTCTCGAACCTGCAGGCTCAGGCAATCCACTCACCTCAGCCTCCCAAAGGCGTGGGACTACAGGGTGAGCCACCGAGCCTGGCTTCCACAAAAAATTTTTTAAAATTAGCCAGATATAGTGGTATGTGCCTATAGTCCCAGCTACTTGGCAGACTGAAGTAGAAGAATTGCTTGAGCCCAGAAGTTCAAGACTGCAGTGAGCTATGATTGCACCACTGCACTCCAGCATGGATGACAGAGTAAGACTCTGTCTCAAAAAATAAAATAAAATAAAATAGATTTCTTAAGAACAGCATAAGAATCCAAAGTGTTGGGATTACACGTATGAGACACTATGCCTGGTTATCTTTGACTTTTAATTGAAGTTTTTAGAACATTTACATTTAATGTAATTATCAGCATGATTGAGTTTAAATCTACCATCCAGCTTCTTCTACTTGTTCCATCCCTTCTTTATTTCTTTTTCCAACATTATTTTAGATTAATTGAATATTTTTTAATATTGCATTTTATTCCCACGCCTTTGGGAGGCTGAGGTGAGTGGATTGCCTGATCCCACGGGTTCAAGACCCGCCTGGGCAACTTGGCAAGACCTCATCTCTACAATAAATCAAAAATTAGCCGGGTGTGGTAGTGCGCACCTGTAGTTCCAGCTACTTGGAAGGCTGAGGTGGAAGGATCGCCAGAGCCCATCAGGTTGAGACTGCAGTGGCCGGAGTGTGCCACTGCACTCCAGTCTGGGCGACAGAGTGAGACTCCAACTCAAAAAAAAAAAAAAGAAAATTGCATTTTATTTCTACTATTGGTTTATTAGATAGACCTTTTTGTATAATGTTTTCAGTGGTTGGCCTGGAGAAGGTGGTGGCAAAAATGACTGTTTTAATCAACTTGGGCTGCTATCATTAACTACTATAAAGTGAGTGGCTTAAACATAGACTTATTTTTCAGTTTTGGAGGTTGTGAAGTTCAAGATCAAGGTGCTAGCAGATTCAGTTCCTGGTGAGGACTCTTCATTCCTTGCAGGTGGCCAACTTCTTGCTGTATCTTCACATGGCAGACAGAAGCTCTGGTGTCTCTACTTATTCTTATAAAGGCGCTAATCCCATTATGGGCGTTCTACTCTCAAGATCTCATCTGGGGCCATTGCCTTGCTAGACTCTGGTGTGGCCATGTGCTCTTTGAGCTATAGCTGTCGCCATGCTTCCTGGCTTTGGTCCCCTCCCCCACTTTGGGGAGGTGACTCTCTCCCTTCTCTTTCTCTAATTTTCTTTTAAATAAACTATATTTTTAAATCTAACTTCTGTGCAATTATTTGCATCTTCCATGCAGCATTGGATGGCACCCCGGCAGACACATGTGGGAAATTATCTCTTTTAAAATAAATTCTAGCCGGGCTCAGTGGCTCAGCCTGTAATCCCGCGCCTTTGGGAGGCTGAGGTGAGTGGATTGCCTGAGCCTGCGGGTTCGAGACTCGCCTGGGCAACTTGGCGAGACCTTATCTCTACAATAAATCAAAAAATTAGCAGGGCGTGGTAGCGCACGCCCGTAGTTCCAGCTACTTGGAAGGCTGAAGCGGAAGGATCGCTGGAGC
>NW_007249841.1:21785-29466 GCF_000164805.1 Carlito syrichta | reverse complement strand
GCTCAGGCAATCCACTCACCTCAGCCTCCCAAAGGTGCGGGATTACAGGCTGAGCCATGATTTCTTAGCTGACAACAGTTGTAAATGTACTTCCTACTTCCATTTCTTAATCCAACATCTCAACATACAGAAATCTTCCTCTGCCTCGTTTTCTCACTATTATTCAGCAAATCTTCTTCCTAGTTAAACCCCAGTGCTGCTCCTATAGGGTTCCATCTCTCTATTCCCTGGAGCTAGGAGATATCCCTAGACGTCAGGAGGTCTGTCTCTGTGTCATCCTTAGCTAGAAAGGAGCATCACTTAAAAAACTTCCAATAAGATCAAATAATATAGATGACTAGGAAGACCTTTTTCCAGTCCATTAGACTACATAGACACAAAAGCTAATTAACTGCCACAAGAGAAAGGGGACAGACTGAAGAGTGGCCCATAGTAGAAACTGAAAGACCATCTTTGCAGAATCAGATTCTGAGGAAATGGCTTGACTGAACTTCTCAGCATCTAGAATAGAATTTCTCAGCATACTTCAAAAAGCACAGTCAGGTTTACCTCACAGGAAGGATTTCCATGAAGGTTGTTGCAGAGGACAGACATCTGCCTGCTATAAGGATTAATGAAGGGGTTTGTTTGTTTGAGTCTCACTCTGTTGTCCACTAAAGTGCAGTAGCACCATCACAGTTCACCACAGCCTCAATCTTCGGGGCTCAGGCGATCCTCCCACCTCAGCCTCCCAAGCAGCTGGGACTACAGACACATGCCACTATTCCTAACTAACATTTTGATTTTTGTATTTTGTATAGAGACTAGGTCTTGCTATGTTGCCCAGGCTGGTCTCAGACTCCTGGGCTCAAGCAATTCTCCCATCTCGGCCTTCCAAAGTGTTGGGATTAGAAACATGAGCCACATAAAACAAAAATAAATGAAAAGAAAAAAAAGAAAGAAACATGAGCCACAACACCCAGGCAACTAAGCAAAGGATTAGTGCATCTGATTGCCATGAAAAACTAGGAATCAGAGCTACCAGGTCAATCAACAGCCTACTCACTGTTTTTCTCTTGAAAACAGGAGAACTATGAACAATTAAAATAAATATCTGTAGGGCTGTTTATTTCAATTCTGAATGGTCTCTGCAGTTCTTCTAACCCACTCCCAGAGTCTCATATGTCTAACAAAATTTTATTTTTAAACACCTGCTGATCCTCGTGGATTATGCGTGTCCTGGCCCTTTCTGAATCATAGCTCCCAGGGCTAGGGAGATGGAAACCGGAAGTTTCATCCATGGAAAATGGAACTGAATGCATTCCCACAGACAGCAGAGGAACACAGCAGGCAGGAGTCACCAGGCTGCCTAGAAGCCATGCAGAGTGTTGGGGAACTCAGCCCAGTATTATCAGAACTTTTGCTATTTTTAAGAATTTTGATCCTTGTCACAAAAATCCCTATTTTTAAAAATACAGACAACTATTAGCAAAAACATGAGCCCAGCCTAAGGACCCATCAACAGTGAACTGGATAAAGAAAATGAGATACGTATATACACCACGGATAACTACACAGTCATGAAAAAAAATCAAAATTATGTCCTTTGCAGTAACATGGATGCAGCTGGAGGCCATCATCCTAAGTGAACTGACTCAGAAACAGGAAGCTGAACACGGCAGGTTCTCACTCATACGTGGGAGCTCAACACTGGGCACACACAGGCACAAAGATGGGAACAAGACACTGGGAATCCTAAAGGGGGGAGAGGAAGGGGCAGAGAAGGGGTGAAAAACCACCCACTAGGTACCACACTCTCCACCTGGATGACAGGCTCACAGAAGCCCAGACACCCCCTCTCACAGTGGACCTACACAACGAACCTGCACACAGACCCCTTGAATCTAAAATAAAGTAGTTAAAATACATACACAGGCAACTACATATTTTAACTGTGAGACACCCACAGATCTACAACCACACTTCAAGCCACAGGTCACAAGTACGCCAGTCCACGAGAGAAGAAACCAGGAAGGACTAAGACGCCCAGCGCCTCGGAGAGGTTAGGACAAAGGCCGGAATGAAGCTAAAGGGACAGGCTCTCTGGCCAGTCAGTAGCAGGCCAGAAAGAGGATGACATGGAGGCAAAAGCAACTCCATCCCGGGTGCTCACCCACCATGCTGACTTCTGATCAGCTACATCCCGTGGACACCTCCTGGCTTTTCCTCTGATTACTGTTCCTAGAGTAAGAAAATGTGCTCCTGCGTATGGATCAAATGGAGCCGGAGACAGTCATACTAAGTGAACTGACTCAGAAACAGAAAATCACACATTGCAGGTTCTCACTCATATACAGGAGCTAAACAGTCACAAAGATGGAAAAAAATAGACAGGGACTACCAATAAGGGGGGCAGTGGGTAGGGGGATTAGGTTCAGTAATCACCTATAGGGCACAATGTTTACTACCTAGGAATGGGCCGCCTCTCATCCAATCCCCACCACGACACGACATGTCCATGTAATGAGCATGCATGTGCACCCCCAAATCCAAAATAAAGATGGAAAAAATATGCAATCTGGATGTTATCCTGCAAATGACAGGCTATGATGCACGGAATACTCCCACCTGTTCCAGAGGCTCCCCTGTCTCACATAAAGAGCAAAGATTTGTCACTGCAATTAAACCTTGGGCCTGGGAGCAGTCATGAAGAGGTCCACCTGTTCTCTCATAAGTTCCTTCAATAAGTCACCCCAGACCGACACCCTGATCTGCCTGGCTCCACCCTTGGTTTCTCGGATTCTTCTGCATTTGGAGATCACTGTGCATACTTGGCCCTTCTAGGAACAGATGGGTCCTGATGGCCCATGCCAGCAGCTGGGGTCTCACATGCTGGGCCAGCCTCCTTATCCTATCCTTCCTGGTTCCTGTGGTGACTGAGGCTGCCCTAAGGCAGGATGCCGGGGCTCTAAAGTAAGGGGGTCCCACTGCTCTCCCAATTCTGCTTAAGCAAAAGCAATGGAAGAATGTTCAACTTTGTACATGAAACAACCGTCTTCAAAGCGAGTTAGCGATGGCCATGTGTTTCAATGGCATTGGTCCATATTTCTAAGCATATGAGGCAGGTTTCTGAGGTTTTTTCATCAGTAAAATATTACGTTTTACCACTTTCCCTGCTATAATTCCTGTCTTAGACTTCTTATTGACCCTTGGACAACTTGGGTTTGAACTTCATGGGTTCTTTACACACAGATTACCCAAAATGTGCCCGCCCCTCCCTTCCCTGCCACCTTCTCCTCTTCTGCCTCTGCAGCACCTGAGTCAGCAAGACCAGCCCATCCTCTACCCCCACAGCCTCCTCAGCGTGATAATGATGCGGATGAAGACCTTTGTGATGACTCTTTTCCACTTAATAGTTAATGTATTTCCTTTTCCTTATGATTTTTTAATAGCATTTTCTTCTCTCTAGCTTACTTTAGAGTAAGAATACACTATACAAGACATACAATATACCAAATATGTGTTACTATATTCAACACATATGTGTGAACCAAATATGTGTTAATTGTTTATACTATTGGTAAGGCTTCTGGTTAATGGGAGGCAATTAGCAGTTAAGTTTTGGGGGAGTCAAAGTTACATGTGGATTTTCGACTGCATGCAGGTAGGAGGAGTAGGTGGCATTGTTCAAAGGCCAACTGCATAGTGAAATCAAATAATAACAAATTGTTACCACATAGTAAAGATATATTAATGTTTCCCTCAAACTCTGTTTCAGATTTTTTTAAAAATGCATACTTCCGGTTTCAGTCCCTATCTGAAATCCTTCTGGATTTCAATATGCACCGATAACAGAAGATGAATACAAGTCATGCTTGACTTCTGCAACGACAAGAGGTTCTCACAGTGGTTCCCATCAACATCCAGACACTTCTGATGATGGCAAATGACTGCAGGACTTGTTGCTGGGCGAGGCCTCCCAGGTCTTCCCCTGTGCATATGACACACGGGACCATGCGGTTCAAACTCATCACAAATGCAGACAATCGTTAGGTGTATTGGAGGTTCTGTTGCATACTCATGCCTCCATTGTCACTGTACTTCCATAACATTTTCAAATTTCAAACATCACTTCAAAATGAAATGACAACCATGCTTCTGCCATTTTCTTTGACTGTCTTGCCTCTAGCGTAGTGATACCAGCATTCATTTGATGAACACCGTCTTTTAGGTGAATGTCATACTACACATTGCTACCATAATTCAAATCAACTTTGAAGTAATACATAGATAGCATAGCTCAAAATGTGTATACATTTTTGACACCCCCAATATGCACAGACAGATAGTCACACTGAATGAGATAAAGCCCCAAAATAGCCTCATTGCAGGTCAGGTTTTACAAGAAAAAGAACTTCTAAAGTTCTGGGTTCCAGCATATTGGAGATTTAGTGATAAAGAACTGTGCTCCCAAGTCACGTGAACCTCAGGAATTCCACAGGCCACAATGATGAACAACAGCAGAATTTAATGGCACTGAGCCACTGTCCTGAGAATTGATGCCAACCTGCCTAAGTTAAAGGAACCAAACCAAAGAGAAATCAGCAGGAGTGAGCAAACTAACAAACAAAAAAACAAACAAACCAAAATCCATTTCTGAGAAAGGCACTTCAAGAAAAAGTAGAATTAAAACCCAATATCAGGATCACCAACAGGTCACCATAACCAACTGCACAACTGTATGTGGCTGGCTGAGGGAAACCTGGTCCCCAGCTGCTTCTGGAACCCAAAAGTGATTCTAGCAAAAAGGACCCAGCAGAACTGGAAAAGCAGAACCCAACATGTCAGGAGCAAAAGAGTGGGGTGGGGGCAAGGAGCATCCCGGGGCCTCATCTGGAGGTGGAAGAACCGGTAGCCACACACACCTGTGCCCCGTGCCCCGTGCCCATTGACTGGCTGTCCCACCACTGGCTCCCACCAAAGGGACCTCACAGCCACTACTTATCACAAACATGCTGGAAAATTCAGCTCTCGGTCAACTTCAATGTCTTGGGTCCACCAAACCACTAACCACTTTTAAGTAACTTCCAGTTCATAGTGAAAAATAGTCACCAAGGCCATGGACACAGACACAGTTTCTATTTGTAAAAATGACTTTTATACAGAATACAGTGATTTATGGAACAGAACCATGTACACAACACACCAAAGGAATTTCATAAGACTCTAAAACTGGTGTAGGCATTTATATTCTTAACAGACTAATCTAGTAGGTTAATTATACTAAACCTATAATTAATAAACTTTTTGAATATTTTTATTTTGAAATGGGGTCTTGCTATGCTACCCAGGCTGATCTTGAACTCCTGGACTCAAGCAATCCTCCCACTTCAGCCTCCCAAGTAGCTGGAATTACAGGCGATTTTTATTCATAACCTAAACTTCATCTTTCTTATTTACTTGTTTGTTTTTATAGAGATGAAGTGTCACCATGTTGCCCAGACTGATCTTGAATTCCTGGGCTCAAGCAATCCTCCTACCTCGGTCTCCCAAAGTGCTGGGATGACAGGTGTGAGCCACCATTCCCAGGCCCTATTTCAAGCCCAAATTATAACAAATCATGGCCTTGACTTCAATAACGCAAAGCATGTTATTCCATGCATGTTATCCCCCTGGAAAGGGGGCAGTGTTATAACAAAGTTATCAACACGTAAAGCAGGTAAGTGAATGGTGACTGTCCCCTACCTCTGCACGACCCTCGTAGTAGGTGAGCATGGACTTGGTAAGTACAAAAAGTCGCTCTTTGTAGTTTAAGGGCGATGTCTTCTTTTTCTGCTGTGACCTTTTGATAAGAATCTCTTCTAGAATAGTGTTAAAACTCATCTCTGTCTTCTGGTCACTCCTTCTCCAGCCATTGAAGATCCCAGAATTCTAGAATGAGAACATACAATTAAAATACAACATTTCAGTTTTCCAAGGCTGCTGTCATTTCAAATGACCAGAATAGGCTCTTCCCTCACCACGGCTGGAGAGATGACCATTCCTCTCTGTGCCTGGACTGAGGATGCCTAGGGCACAAAACCTCAACCTCCTCTCCTTCCAGCCTCCATCCTGCACCTCCGTGGCCCGTCACTTCATAAAAAATTCCACCCAAGCCCCCCGCCCCCCCGCCGAGACCCCTGCCTCCAGCTTCCAGGCACGCTCCTACTGTTTGACCACAGGGAGTGCACGTCTCTGATGAACAAGTGCATTTCATTACATGTGTGGCTGGTTTGGGCTGGCGTTGGACTGCCCCAGGGGCTTGGTACACAAGCCTACGACCACACAGACATTGTAGACTTGTGGACACAGTGAATGACCATGGTGGTGAACTCAACTCACACTCCATCTCGGATAAGAGCATGATCTGGGTCAAGCCTCCTAGTCCCCACCACCGTAGGGATGCCCCCTGGTATCTACACTACCATGCTCTGCGGTTCCCTTCCCTAGGGCTCCTGTCTCAACCCAAGAGAAAAAGGAACCCACCAGGCCCTGATGAATCCTACACAAGGCAGAGTCCATCCAGAGAAGGTCTTCAGCCTTCTGGAGTCCACAACTCCAGACTAGCCCTACCTAGAGTGAGTCTCTTAGAATTCAACAAGATCTAGCTGAAAACCCAAAGCTATGCAGAAAATGCCTGAAGATTCTGTTGTTGTTGCTGCTACTGTTGTTGTTTTTGAGTCAGGGTCTCACCCTGTCACCCAGGCTGGAGTGCAGTGGCATGATCACAGCTCACTGCAGCTACAAACTCCTGGGCTCAGGCGATCCTTCTGCTTTAACTTTCCGAGCATCTGCAACTACAGGCGTGAACCATCACACCAGGCTAATTTTTGAATGCTTTTTTTTGTAGAGATGGGCTCTTGGTATGTAGCCCAGGCAGCTCTTAAGCTCCTGGGCTCAAGTGATCCTCCCACTTTGGCTTCCCAGAGTACTGGGATCACAGGCGTGATCCACCACCACTGCCTAGCCTCGGGCTAAAGATTCTTATCTGAGACAAGTTGAATTAACAAGAGTCATTCTTGTTCCTGACTCCACCAGTTTTAAGAAGTGATCTATCACAGAAGCAAAGAACTGAGTGCCACATGTTCTCACTCATAAGCAGACCCTGAACAATTACCATAATACTATGAGAAAGGGATTGGCAGTAGTGAAAAACTGCCAGGAGAGTGGGGAAGCATACCTCATCAACAAGGGTACCTGCAAAATGACCATTTGTAAACCTAACCCTGAATTGTACCCCACATCTTTTTTTTTTTTTGAGTTGGAGTCTCACTCTGTCACCCAGGCTGGAGTACAGTGGCACACACATGGCCACGCCAGCATCAACTTGCTGGGTTCTGGCGATTCTTCCGCCTCAGCCTTCCAAGTAGCTGGAACTACAGGTGCGTGCTACCATGCCTGGCTAACTTTTTAATTTATTGTGGAGACAAGGTGTGGGCAAGTTGTCCAGGCTGGTCTCGAACCCGTGGGCTCAGGCAATCCACTCATCTGGGCTTCCCAAAGTGCTGGGATTATAGGCTGAGCCACTGAGCCCAGCCTGCACCGCACATCTTTAAAATAAAATAAAATAAATTTTTTAAAAGTAATTGCACAAGCCGGGCTTGGTGGCTCAGCCTGTAATCCCATGCCTTTGGGAGGCTGAGGTGAGTGGATTACCTGAGCC